>NC_066618.1:106770549-107003049 GCF_025201925.1 Gopherus flavomarginatus | reverse complement strand
AGCAGAAAATTAAATGGCCCTGGGTCATTGTAGGCACAGAATTCATTCTCTTGGTTGATCCATAGTTATGTTCTTTCTAATTTACTGAGCATGCATCGATGAACCTTGAGTCAGCTTGGTGACACGCGTACAATCAGCAATCAAAAAACGAAGCAATTTGCTGAAGAATGTCTCATTTACCCAGGCAGGGCTGCATATCTGAGCAGCAACCGCCACTGCCTCCATTAATAATGAATACACCTCAAGCAGTGGCAGATGGGCAAAACAGCAGCTTCAGTCTTTGGCCCTCACTCTTTCAGAAGCCCTTGCTTCAGACCACATCAGCTTTCTTCTACACAGGGAGAAGTAAAGCTCCCTAAAATAGCAAAACGAGCCCAGGAGACAAAGGGAACCCAGGCCTTCCTGTTTTGCTGACAGATGGCTGGCTCCACAGATTGGTAACAAATACTGGGAAACTACTGCCCTTCCGTTGCAACACATAATGTTCTGAGCATAAGTTGTGAGTGACCACAAACTCTGGGGAGAAGCACGCTGAGGATTAGTGGGTAGAAATAAAATTAAAGTTTTCACTTGGAGCACAAGAGTACAAGTCTGAAGTCTCAAGTGCCTATGGTGGACATCTGGTAGCGCCTTGGATAATAAATGGCTTACTAGAGCAGGTATTCCCAGCACAACCTGATACTGAACTTTCAGCATGGTGCTGGCAACTCAGGTAACCTTAGGAGAAAAACGTTATTTAACCTGTAAACTCTGTCTACTACAAGCCTTTGGGCCATGTCCCCATCTAATGTAAACTGTCATAGCTTCTTTGACTTCAATGGAACTATGACAGTTTACACCAGCTGAGAATCTGGCTCTTTTGACATTATTACATTCAAGGCACCACCACCACCAATCTAGTTTTCTGGAATCAGAATGGTGGCAATGGAAACCTATTTCCATGAAAGGGTTAGAAACAGAGGAGGATAGTGGTTGAGTTACTGTACACAGAGTTATAAAACTATACTGACGTTTGGTGAAAGTGTACAATATCCATTCTTCTCAAATCCTCAAACATCTCTTTTTTGAAAGAAAGAAAGAAAGAAAGAAAGAAAGAAAGAAAGAAAGAAAGAAAGAAAGAAAGAAAGAAAGAAAGAAAGAAAGAAAGAAAGAAAGAAAGAAAGCCATCAGTAATGTTTGGGATAGTAACGTGATACCAAATAAATGGCAGTGGAAAAGCTTGTAACAGCAGTAGTCCTATTTAATTCTCCAATGAATTTTATGGACTTCCTAGGCAACATTTGTCTCAGAACCCACACAGTGCACCTCAGATCTAAAAGTCCGCTCTTCAGACACATGCAAGTCTCCCTTTCACGTCAATGGAAGCTTTGTGCACAAGGAAGAGCCCAGTATCAGTGTGCACATCTGCTGTGTGGATTTAAGAGCAGACTTTTACCCTCTGCATTTTGCTACCATGCCTTCAGTCTGTCCCCTCCACCAGGCGTTCCACCCACTGTATAACTGCCATAATGCTACTAAACGTACCAGAACATTTTGTTTTGCTTTATTTCAGTCTCAAATTTTAGTCCCAGCCAAAACAATTTGTAAAAAATCACTACCTAAAATAGACTGTAGCTTTGCAAAACACAATAAACTCCTCCCGCCCAACAATTTACATCAACTTCTATGGGACAGAAGAGATTTCAGTTTGTCCATTTTTTAATAAAGATAGGCTGTACTTCCCACTGACTACTTATCTTGAGGGAGGGGAAATCCAGCGTCATCTTCTAATTGTAACCTGTTCAGTTTCCGGAAATGTGGTATGTACTGGTAGCTGGGACTGTACAAAAGCCCAGTCTCCAGACACACATCCCTTAGTTCTCCTGCAAGGGTCACTGAACACAAATGAAGAAAAAGACATTCCTATGCATTTCTTGGTGCCTTAGATGATCATCCAGCTGTTTGATAAACATACAGTTTCACTGTGGCATGGTGAACTCCAGCCAAACAAAAACTCAAGAAAATATACAACAGAAGGGAAGCCTATATATTAATTAAACAGTGTCTCTAGAATAATTAGAAAATGCTTCAAGGTTTATTTCCAGGGCTTCAGAGAAGACAAAGCAAAATATGGGGGCTTTCTTCTTCCTCAATAAATCCACTAAAGACAGTCTCTTCCACAAAAAAGGATATTTAAATAAGAAAGTTTCTATTTTATTATTCCCATAATTACCCATCTTTAACATGACAAACCATACAACCCCAACGTTTCTGCAGCATACCAAGTACTGAATCATCCCTATTCTCCCAAAGCATGCTCTTTTTGCCTTTCAGCTGGAGTCAGACGTGGAGTTAAATTTGCAAAGGCTTCCCAATTTCTAAATGGGGAGGTCTCCTGGTTTAGATAGGAGAGGACTGGCAGCTGGGTGCTCTTGAGGAGAGATCCTCCACACTGCAAAACACCTCTCCTGGGTCTGTGAAAGCCTAGATTTGCTGACCTTCAGTACATTCTCTCAAGCTCACCTCTTTTCCCGGGCTTTTTGGGAGGGACAAGAGATTGATTAGGGTTTTGGGATGAGTGGATGGGCAATATCTTAGTTTGGTTGGGAAAGATGAGGGAATGTCTTCTTTTAAATGGTCTTTTAGAGCTCAGAGCTAGTCTTATGTGCGTTCAGCACCCACAGCATTGATCATTCAATATATTTAAATTCATTAAATTAAAGCAGGTAATGCCTAATTTGAAGGGGGAAATAATAGTGTAATGCTAATGTATTCAGATTGTAAGTACCAGTGAAATCCCAACCAATTCCAGCTAAAGCTTTAGGTTTGCCAGGAACACATGACTGGACCCATATCCAAGTGCTGGGACAATACGTTTTTTGTAACCCTGAACTGGTAAAAAGGTTTTTAAATCTTTACCTAGGCATAATCTCCCATTGGACCAAATTTTTGTGTAATGAGAGCACTACTTGTTCAAGCGACTTTTACATGGGTATATGCCTAGGTAAGAACTGATGACTTGATCTTGCTTCTATTAAAATCAATGAGAGCTTTGCTATAGACTTCAAGGGGAGCAGGATATAGCCTGGAGTAAGGACACTGGGATTTCTCCCCACTAAAGTTACAATTTAAGACTGGATTTTGAATGTTATCACAGGTGACACAAAAGGATTTCTGCAGAAGTTTATATGACATGTGACATTGGGGGAAAAGTACTATTATTTAGTAAAAGGAAAAAAATTAACAACCAACCCCTTGCAAATTTTCATAATAATTTTAAACTCATTGGGCCAAATTCACTATAGGCATGAGTGTGCGCAGTTTCACTGCCTTCTACACAGTTGCCCCTGCTTATGCCAACAGTGAATGTAAGCCAACATTTTTAAACGTCAGTACCTAAAGTCAGACACCTAAGTTCACATTTAGGCATCCAGATAAGGATCCATTAACTTCAGTGGGAGGTGCAGGTGCTCAGCACCTCTGGAAATTCTGGCCTCTTTTATTTAGGTGCCTAAATATGGATTTAAGTGCTTGGGCCGTTACAAAAAATAGCTACAAAGCCCTTTAAAATATTATATAGTTTCTTCAAATCTCCTTAGAAATTGAATTCAAACCAATATATTTTCCTCTTAATAATCTAGAGACTTGATTGCAAAAATTAATTATAATGCTTTTGAAAACAAAACATTGTAAATCTTTGGGTCATGACATTATTAATCCTAAAGAAACACACTAAAATGGAAGTTCTAGATTGGTCCTGATATACACAAAGTGATGCTTTAAATAAAAAAACATTTATATACACACACACATACACAGAGATTGTACAGGTTGCCATCTAGTCAAATCCTGTGTATGCAGACATGCACATGATTTCTTTTCCTCTTGTCAACTCCTCTCTATAATTCTGCCTATGCGGTGTTCATGGGAAATACACACATGTATGTCAGCCACATCATGTTTAATTTATAATACATGCACAATTGTGAATGTGTTCACATGGAAAACATAACCTTTCATAGTCTGAAGAAAAGTCGAGAGGGACAAGGTCTGCCCTCAGTTACTCCCATGCAACACCATCCAAATTCAGCAGAGTTGCACTGCTGTTAGTGAGAGGAGAATTTGGCCCAATATGTGCATTGTAGACTCTGAACTATTTTTTTCCCCACCTAACAGTAAAAATAGGCCAAATTAAGTATTTACATCAATTACAATTCATTGCAGTAGGGTTACATCAGTGAGGAATTTGGGCCCATAAGTTAATGGGATCCTTTAGGATGTTGTTAGGGGAAAACATCTCTATAAGGTTAATTTTCCTAATTCAGAATGTTGCCCTTCAAAATACACCAAATTTGTTTTCTGCAAATGGAGTGTTGGTGTATTATTTCATCTCATATTTTTCAATGAAAATGTAAAGGTAAATCATATACATTAAAGTACTGCATTTATAACATGCTTTATACATTCAAAATGATGTACAAGCATGAGGGCTCAGTCCTGCATCATGTGCAACCAAAACTTCAACTGAAACCAATGGGATTTTGGAGTGTGAAGAGACTGCAGGATAAGGCCTACTGCCTAATTGACTCCAACATACTATCCCAATCCTGCTACGTTTCCACATTCTTTGGTTTAAGCACTTGGGTAATGACTTCAACAGGACAACACATGTGCCCATGTTAAGTACATGTTTGCAGGATCAAGGTTTATATTAACACACTGAAGGCTAGATCCTAATCTCAAATACACTGATGAAAATTTGGAGTAATACTATTGACCTCAGTGCAGTTGCTTTGGATTTACACCAGCACACCTGAGATCAGAATCTGGCCCTCTGTTTATATACTACTTCTTATTTGATTTTGTAAAGTATGAATAGGGCCCAGGTAACTACATTACACTCCTCGCTACTTGTTTCCTACCCATTTTGTGGGATTTTTAAGCCCCAGTACCTAAGTGGAAAGGTCTCAGAGATGCACAACTAAACAACCACATAGCCAGTGACACTCTCTCTCAAATTATGGGCACAATTAAAGGGTAAGAGGTTTTAAAGAGTTTAAAGTAGTCAGAAGAACAAGTCTCGTTTACAATTAGTCTTGGGCTCCTAACTGCCTTAGGCACTTTTGAAAATCCCACCCAAAATCCATACAGCACACATGATGGCTGAAACAGGGACTCTTCCATTGTTATAATCATGGGCTAATAGGTCTATTCTGAAAAAACATAACACTCCCCCCAACAAAATCATATAGGATAAGAGCTGATTTTGCAACCCACATTTACGCAAGCAGTAAACAGAACTCATTTGAGTTAGAGTTGCAGGAACTGGCTTTAAATGATTGCTGATGTTCTTATGGTGAGTCTCCTTTTTTGTGGTCTTTGAAATATAAGTCTCAGTGGCTCTTGATCAGACAAGATAAAACATAAAAAAAACATAAAAGCAATGCATCTCGCGTGAGTCGTAGCTTCAACAATACAGAGGGAGAGAGGTCAAAGTCGATAAAGCAAACCCAGATAGCTTCCCAGCAAACCTGGTACCATCAAAGAATATACCGTTCAAAGTATTTGAAAGCGTATGCATATTAATGGCATGACTAAGCGAGGAGTGGCATGTACGGGTCCACAATTATTGAAAAAAGTCAACTGTTGCATGCATCTGCATAACTGCAGCATAGCTGTATCTTTAACTGCATCAAACGGCTTCAAACTGCAGCATGTTACTGAGATAATTCCCTCAAATCTGCTAAAGCTGAGGTTTGGACCAAAGACCACGGAGAGATGATGAACTAACGAAGAGGAAAAACCCTGTAAAAGTATTTATCTTTCTATTTTTTTTTAATGCATCTACTGTAAATGAGGTCATTTTGTTTTAAAGGACCCTTTACTGCCAAATTGGGTAGACAAGGAAGAAGGCAAAAGAAGGAAGGTTATTAAGTTTGGGTAAAATGCAGCATATTCTGAATCAACTGAGAAGGATGTGGTGGAAATACTTGTAGAAAATTGCTAAAACCTATAAACTGGTTTTAATTAAAAGTGTTCAATATCTCAACAAGCAGCTGATAATTAACTTTATCATTGGTATTTAATAAAGTAGACTTCACAATCTCTACGAATGACACTACTTCGGAACCATTTTAATTCTATTTTAATTTCCTCCCCATCACACTACTCAATATAAATAGTAACTAAGAAGAAAAATAAAGAGTTCCTTCTAAAGACAGAAAATTGATCATCACACTATGGATTTTGCTATTTCCAATAACAATTAAAAATACCTTCACTGCTATTAAGAGACTTTATAAAAAGAAATTTAAAACAAAGATCAATCCTTCCCCCTCGCCGTCACAATTTCTCTTCTACCCAGTCTGCATTCAACATTTTCCAAAAAGTCTAGAGAGGCATTTATTTAATACAGTCATTTTTCTATTCCTGGCAGGTGTAAATTCTGGTTAACTATGAGAATTGACAAAACAATTAGAAACGGTACAGTCAACGTTCAATTCAGAGTCCCTGTCTATAAAATGAGGGAAGCACTGTAATTCAAGACATGAGAGTAAAACATAATAATAATAACTCTGCTAAAAGCACGGATTCAAAATATTTATATATATGGCACTTGTAAAATTAATGTCCATGTTAGTGAACAATTGTGAGGGTCTGAAAAAAGTGGAAACATCCTATACAATTCTCAGTTTTTTTGGAATTTGTTGTAAGAGCACTGCAAATTGTGTTTTTGAAAAAGTATATACGTTCCACATATAATCTTACTAGCTTTCTATCAGATTTCAATTATATCTCCATTGCAGTATATTAGGAAGAGAAGGAATACATAGCTCCCTTTTTATTCACTTCATATACAAGTTCTTGCAATTTTCAGATGTCCATATCTGAGCCAAAGCAAACATTAAAAAGGATCTTCCAAATTTTTAGATTGCAACCCGAGTCATTTTCTCATTTTGCACAATGAGAAAAATAAAGAGACAATTTTCCTAATTGAGGCCATGCTTTAGTAATTCATTGAACTCTGACTCCTTTCTTCATTAAGCCAAATAAAATCACCATCATACAGAAGAGACTCACACCTCCATCAAATAAACAAACCGACTAAAAGAGTCAGGAGTGGAAATTAAGGCACTGACTCTACCTAAGAACAAAGCACACTATCCAAGAGCCAGATTCTGCTCTGGGACATTATTGCACACTGCCTCTCACAGCAAATCTAGCAAAATAGTTGAGAGAAAGGACATTTTTATATTTGATGGAGCTTTTATAGCCAAATACCCCAGGACATATATTGAAGTAAGAATCAGCAGTCAATGTGGTTTGTTCCAAATGACAAGGGGTTTTAGTACCTATACTCGTGATTGTGGAATTACTTCCTAGTTTCTCTTCACAGTTTAAGATTATAAACAAGCATTATTAGCTTGGAACAGTATCTTATATGTGGGTGTATTTTTTTCCTAGATACAGTTAAAGATAACTCCTAAAATTACTATACCTGAAATAAATTAACAGATTTTTCCCCTCTATTTCTTTCTTTTGGTTACTTTGTGTTTTGCAATACTTTGGGCCCAATCCACTATTGATTATTCCAGTTTTACATTGCGGTCACTTCATTGTTTTAACTGTGGGTCTGGTCTACTGTATGTAGTCAGTTTCATGGTTACAATCTATCAGTCAGTCAGTGTCTCTTTTACTGAGAAGGCTAACGAAACATAAACAGGGGAATAGAAATGTTTTAAAATTATTAAAAATACATCTTATTAAGCTAAAGGAACGGATGCTTCCCATTGCTTTTAAAATCATTCATATTTTAGATTTTATTTTATTTAAATCATCCTGTGATACCTCTTGGAATAATGCAATATAAATGCATTCTGTTGTATTGAAGCACACTCACAAGGTAAGCCGCCAATCCTGCACTAACACACACAACTTCCCAATGTGATGACTCTCTGAGTAAAGTTAAGAATATACATCAATCTGCTGATTTGGGGTCTACTCAGCTCAAAGTAGTATCAAACGCTACCCATTCCACACAGGGCTGGCTCCAGGGTTTTTGCTGCCCCAAGCAACAAAAAAAAAAAAAAAAAAAAAAAGCCACGATCACGATCAGCGGCAGCTCCACTGCACCGCTTTCTTCTTGGGCGGCAATTCAGCGGCAAGTCCTTCCCTCGCCGCCAAATTGCCACCAAAGAGCCCGACATGCCGCCCCTTCCCCTTGGCCACCCCAAGCACCTGCTTGCTCAGCTGGTGCCTGGAGCCGGCCCTGATTCCACAGCCTTTTCATGTTGAAACACTCAGAGCACAAAAGAGGGCATGGCTTAGGGGGAAAAGGTGTGGTTTATGGGTGCTGTGCTGTTGGGAGGGGTGTTATTTTTTTTTTAAATTGCACCAAAATCTATTCATCTCTCTGCAAAAGTTCTCAGTTCTGTTCAAATTTAGGACCCAATTTACATGTAAAACTCTACTGACTTTAAATCATAATGACATACACATGTAGGATTGAGGACAGTAAGTCAAAGCTGACCTTGGTAATGGCTATTTGCCCTCCGTAATCACTTCCAATACATAGCCACTACGGAGATATGACGGTATAGTTATTCATATCATGCTGGAGGGGGCTTGGCGCACCCCCTTGTTTAAATACACCACCAAACTGAAGGGTGATTTGAGAGTAAATTTCTTGCCTTTGACAGGGTTCACATACCTTTCTGGATACTGCTAAATCTTCCCTGTCACAGGCAAATGATTCTTTGGGGCTCATAAAAAACACTTGAGAAAAGCAAGTGTTTTTGCCTTTGGGCCACTTCACCAAGTGGCAGGGATTTTCAATACGTTTCCCAGAGGATCAAACACCCAGGCAGCCCTTTTTTTAATTTTTAAAGTATATTCATTCTCCACATTTCAAGTGACACAACATATGCCCCATATTTTTCTAAACAATTCCAGCAAATGCATTTAATATTACTTTAACTGTCCAGTGGTGTTGCCTCCTCCCCGTTTAAGGGGAGATTATAAAATGGAAAATTATTAGATTCACAACCCTTCCTCTGTATGATCACATGCTTCTCTGGAACACAGGGTTTTGTCACAGACTAAGAACGGAAATTTTGTGGGAACACCTTAAAATATTAGCAGCACTTGCTGCTAACTTATCTTCTAAAGTTGCCAATATTAAAATCTGCCAACACATTACTATTTATTTTCAATTTGGTTTAATGCTCCTACACTGTGTAGCAGGAAAAATTGTGACTTCAAAATGCATTCAAGTACATTGGTGAACAATAAGAAAACCTGACAATAAAATTAACCCTTGAGCCCATGCAGTAGTTCTTATAAATATGAAACTCCCGCTGAGGTCTTCAGTGGAAGTTTTGCCTACCAAAGAGAAACAGGATTGGGCTGGATCAGTGACTTTAACACCTACTGGATTTTTTTTAAAGAGTTTCCAAGCACAAACTGCCAACATAGGACATATAATTTACTTGGTGCTTTGTGCTGTTCAAAGCATTTTCCTTACCTCTGGAATGTGCAAACAGTTGGTATAAGAAGAAGTACCTCTCAGTTCAAATACAAATATATCTGGAAAGGTTTGTGGCATCATTTTTGAGTTATACAATTTATTTGATGAGCAATATGGATACACTCTTCTACCACTATTTTAAAACACCACAGGTTGGTTCTCCTCTCACACTTGACATTAGTGCAGCTACTCGATGGAAGTAACGGGTGAACCAAGTTTTAGTCTCTGAAGCCCACAACAGAATAAAAAACTGCTTTACTAATATTGGAACGGGGATTGTTGCATTTTGTTACCATGCTGCACGCTGCATATCACACGCACACTTACACATCGAAGCATTCCACCAATCTGTGTCCAAAGTTAGCAAAGGTATTTGACATGCCACCTAGGCTGTATCAGATGTATGACAGGTCTTTTGCTCCATTGCAATTTCTGCACATAGTACAAAATGCTGCAACTTACTTTAGGGAGACCAGAAAGCGAGTGTGAAAAATCGGGACAGGGGATGGGGGGTAATAGGCGCCTATAAAAGACAAAGCCCCAAATATTGGGAATGTCCCTATAAAATCGGAACATCTGGTCACGCTAACTTACTTAGTGTTCTTCAGGATACATGGCCACTCAGCAAAACATTACACGGGATAAATAATGCACCAAAGAAAAACATTTAAGTTTCTGCAGTTATGAGCATAGAATGGAAACAGGCAAGTATTTAAACCATATAATTCATGTGCTGTGCCCTTCAACATCAGTGTTTGACAGGTAACAGTTAATTCTGGAGTAAATGTGCTCTATTTCCAAAATTTCACACTATGCCTGTGTTTCCAAAGCAGCTCCACTGGAAGAAAAATATTTAAGATAGGTCCTGACTCCAGATATTAATGCATGAGAGGTGAAATCCTGGCTTCATTAAAGACAAGGCCAAACTTCCACTGACTTCAACAGAGTCAGGATTTCACTCAAAAAGTGGGTTCTTAGATTTTGAATTTTAATTTTAATTATAATTTTATATTTATATTTACATTTTCATTTACAACACTCAGTAGAAAAGAAATATTTAACTAAATGTTACCAATCAAAAGCTAACACAATTCCAAGATTCCCAAAAGTTTATATTTATTACAAGACTTTTAAACCTGGCACCAGATACCACTGGAACAAGGAAGGATCACATACAAAGTGAAGTATAGATCTCCACAAGCTAGCCGAGTCTTCCCCCACCCAGTTCTGTTAATGAGGATTGTGGTTTCTAAAAGGAGAATATGTCAGCAGAGACTCTGGGTGCACAGGGTTTTTATCCAATTTCTTGCGTCCATGAGCAGCTCTTTGAGAGGATAGGGATTTAGCACTTGGGCATTCAAGTTTGTTGCAGACTAAAAGTTCAAGTGCTCAGTGCAGGATAAAGTGTTGTTATGGGTTTTTTTCCTTTCCAATTTTATGAACATAGACATGGGTTTTAAATGAATATATTTCTCTTTTTGACGTACACTCAGGATTTAAAAACAAAACAAATCATGTAAATGGACAATTTATATTCGAAAAGCAGCTCCAACATGAAAGAACTAACTACTTTTCAAGAAGTGTTGCACATGGTGGTGTAATCCATGTCAGCCCCATGAGCAGGAATCCCAGGCCTAAAATAAGCTCATCTACAATACTGTAGTAATGGATTTTTTCCCATCTTTTTCTTAATTTTTCTGGATAAAAAAAAAATGAAAATTATTTAAAAAAAGTGGGAATACAAGTGGCTTGTAAAATCAACAGAGGCAATAAAATTTCAATTTGAGACTGCCACTCCATCCTTAATTCACATTTTGTCTAGACACTGCAGCAGAAGTGCTTCATGAACTCACATTAGTAGATCCCTGAAATACTAGGGCATAAAGAGGGAAGTTGAGGGCAAGTTGAGAGTGGCAACCTAACTCATGTAATTTCCTTGTTTTAACTGATGCAAGCCAAACCTTTTAGATTATTTGGACAGGTTTGAGGCAGGGGAGTGGGGGTGAAATATAATAGTTTAACTTTTCATCTTTATATTTTAATGATAGTTTATTGTGTCCAATTTATTTAGGGTGTAATCCTGCATGAGTTACAATCCACATGAGCAGTCCATTTATGTTAATGCGTGTGTATGTGGGAGTCTGCAGAACCTGGCCCTTAGTTTGTCTTTTACTTTTAAAATGAACTAATAGTTACAAAACTTTCAAAGCGGAAAGTAGCCATGAACATGTGAAACAAATAAAATCTCTCTTGTACGCATTTTGGTGTTTTTTCCTAAGATTGTAAAACAGTGGATGCATCTGGACACAACCTATGTGATATCCAACTATCGACATGTTAAAAACTGTCCTATGGACAAAACAGAATTGGAGGGTCCTCAGTCTTGTTTCTGTTCTCCATCTTTACCCTTCCCCTTCTGAAAATTCCAGTGCCATTAATGTGTGTAAATACCTAGCACATTCATTTATACATTTCAAAAAAATTACATTATTTTCCCCTCAAATTATTTGCTATGCTTGATCAGTAGCCCATGCCATCTTAAAAACTATTACATTCTACAAAACACGAGTTTCATAGTAAGGGTTTGAGATTATAAACTGTATTAGGATAGTAGTTTTAAGAGTTACCTGTAAACAGAAAATAATCACAATACTATCATGCATCTTAACTCTGAAAAGTCTAAGAGGATGCTTTGTACAATGCAGGACAGCCTTGCTGTACTTTGCAGAACATTGTCCAAAAATAAGACATTTCTTAAATTAAAAAAACAAAAACAAAATTAGAAGCTTCCTTGTAAATGACATCTGAAGTGTGAAGTTGTTTCTATACCATTTTTTTGAAAGAGATGACAGGGCAAAACAGTCACTTATGGAAATCACAAGTTGTGCTGTGTGGTGAGAAAGAACAAATCTTCAACTGAGAGAGCCTATACCACAATGAAGAAAACAATGAAGATAGTTCCTTCCTTATAGCCAGATCTCCAAATAAATGTATTCTGCTCATCTCACAAGTCCCTGACGGGTTGTGGAACCCCCACTGACTTTTTTCTGTAATTTACAGGGACAACCTACTTGAACTTGGGCTTTGAATGAACTTGGGTGCTGGAGGTGATTCACAGACACTGAAGCATGCTCCTGAGAGGGGATTATGTCTTTACTGCCCCCTTACTTTCCTCACCCTCCTAATGTTGTTTTTTTTTTAAATAATGAATAAATTTTTCAGTATATTTCACTGGTTTTGCCTGTTCCTAAAAACTTTAGGGAATAATTTAAATGTATCTTGGCTCTTTTGTGCAACCTATATTTCAATAAATTTATTTCCTACTATCATACCTAGTCAGGATGAGAAGGAACATTGGTAACATTCATTTAAAAAATAAGAGAGAAAAGTAGCTTGTTTAGCCTCCGTAATCTCCCTGTTTTCTTTCACAACTTCCTGAAATTACTCAACTCACACTGTTCCCTATTTCTTTAAAATACAACAAAACAAGCAAGCCTTCTTTGTATTAATTCGAAGTTTTCTTGTGTATTTCTCTGGAGTTTACACTACACACATAGAGGAATCCCACTGACTCCTCGGGATCTCATCTAAAGCTACCTGTTTTTGAAGAGGAGGAGGTTAGGATCCATGGCCAAAAAGCTGATCCGCTTTTAGCAGAGCAAATACAAAACAATAGTGCAAACAAACAAATATGTATTGCTAAAGCACTATGAAAGAAACAGTCCATCCTTATATGGGCAGCTGTAAATGGCAAATTTCCCCCTTGTCCACTGCTTGTGACCATCCTATGATCCCAGAACGCAAGACCACCAGGATAGGACATCATCGCTGGCCCCTAACAAACATTAGCCGGGATCTCCTCCTTCCCTAAGCAGAAAAGTTACCTCCCCACCATTCGCACCATCCACACTCACCCCTTGCCCCGTCTCCTCAGCAAACTTTGTCCTCTCCTCCCCCAACCCCCTCCCAAAAAAAAAGTTTGCAGCACAGCAAAGCGCTCAGACAGGTGTCAGCCCAGGCTACTCGCAGCCCAGGCAAAGGCAGAGGGCGGCACAGGGCGAGCAGCAAGGCGATGCCAGACGAGACATGCCCTGCCACACTCAGCAGCTGCCCCCTTGGAGCGCTGCGGCTAGCCAGTACGGTACCTGCTCTGGCCGGGGCTGGCTGCAGACAGTTCTCCCAGTCCTCTCCAGCTCCATGTGCTGCGGCTCCTCCTCGCAGCAGAGCCGCGGCAGGAGGCAGCTCCGCTCTCAGTCCCTCCCCTCTCCACTCCACTTCCTCATTCCAATGCAACATGACTGCAGCCGGCCAGCTCCAGCGGGCATCTCGCTCCCGCTACGCTCCCCCGCGCCCTGCAAAGCGGTTCATTTTAAGGCGAGCCCAGCAGCCCCGAAGAGCGCAGGAGACTCGCGGAGGCTGTCAGAGGAGGGCAACACCCTCTTTTCTCACCGAGCCTCTTCTGCACTGCTGCGCCAGGTCGCTGTCCAGCGGGACAGGGCTTCTCCTTGACCCACCTGTTAACCCTTCATGCGCTGCAGGATGAGCCAACCCCCTCCTCTGGGATGCACAACACCGACTTTCTCTCCAGGCGGTGGTTAGCCTCTAGATTTTGAACTGAAGCCTTATGAAAGTGCCCAGATACCACGGGGATGGGTACCCAATGACCATGTGTGGTAAAATAAACTAAATTAACGCATGTTGGAAAAACCATCCTGAAGGATAGGCATAAAAGCGACTCACCTGCCCCTGCTGTGATGATATTTTACTTGGCCAGCAAAGAAAAATGCAACCCTGACAAATAGAATTTAGCAAGGGTATTATAAAACTTACACAAGTGAGCGACATAGACAAAATGGGCCAAGTTCTGGTCCAGATTAACCCAGTGTGAATCTAGAATAACTCCTCTGATGTCCATAGAATTTTCATAATAATTAAATATTGTATTTGTCATGCCTGAGACCCTGAATTAATAATCAAACTAGATACCATTAACATGGGTTTGAATATAGACTGGGAGTGGCTGGGTTATTACACATATTGAATCTATTTCCCCATGTTAAGTATCCTCACATGTTCTTGCCAACTGTCTAAAACAGGCCATCTTGATTATCACTACAAAAGTTTTTTTTCTCCTGCTGATAATCGCTCATCTTAATTAATTAGCCTCTTACAGTTGGTATGGCTACTTCCACCTTTTCATGTTCTCTGTATGTATATATATTTCTTTCAATATGTTCCATTCTATGCATCTGATGAAGTGGGCTGTAGCCCACAAAAGCTTATGCTCAAATAAATTTGTTAGTCTCTACAGTGCCACAAGTACTTCTGTTCTTTTTGCGGATACAGACTAACACGGCTGCTACTCTGAAACCTGTCATTATGCAAGATCTTGAATTTAGCCATATGGAGTGGAAATCCATCAACTTCATGAAAAAACTTGTACAGATACAAACAGACATCAACTTCCTTTCCAAAGGCAAACAAATGGACATCATACCAAAAGGACTATAGGTAAAAAATCCATTACAATCCACATATCACACAGACTATGCTGAGAGATTGTGCCACACGCTCTCAAAGAATCTGCGAAACCACTTGATCAACATCCTATACAGCAAACAGGGAAAGATTAAGAATGAGCCCTCAAAACTAGATACTCTCATCAAAAACCAACCTCCCACACAAACTTCCTCATGGATAGATTTTAAAAAAACTAGACAAGCCATTTACAACACAAACTTTGCTTCTTTACAAAGGAAAAAGGACATTAAACTATCTAAACTGCTACATGCCACAAGGAGCCACAACAGTAGTTCCCTTAACCCACCCAACAATATTGTTAATCTTTCCAGCTATACTCTTAGCCTGACAGAAGAGTCTGTCCTATCTCACGGCCTCTCCTTGTGTCTTTCCAGGCCCATGAACATGATACAGCTCTGCGGTGACCTAGAATCCTACTTTCAATGTCTCTGACTCAAAGAATATTTCCAACACACTTCTGAACAACATACTAACCCACAGAATCATTCCTACCAATACCACAAAAAGAAGGATTCTGCGTGGACTCCTCCTGAAGGTCGAAACAACAGACTGGACTTCTACATAAATTGCATTCGTCGATGTGCATGGGCTGAAATTGTGGAAAAGCACCATCACTTGCTCTATAACCCCAGCCATGCTGAACACGACGCCATCAATAGCCTCAGGAACAACTCTGACATCATAATAAAAAAGGCTGACAAAGGAGGTGCTGTCGTCATCATGAATAAATTGGAATATGAACAATAGGCAGCTCTCTAACTCCACATTCTACAGGCTATTATCCTCTGTTCCCACTGATGATTAACAAAAGAAACTGCATCATCTGCTCAAGAAACTACCTGAGAAAGCACAGGAAAAGATCCGTACAGACACATGCCTAGAACCCCGACCAGGGGTATTCTATTTGCTACCCAAAATCCTTATATCTGGAAATCCTGGACGCCCCATCATCACAGGCATTGGCACCCTAACAGCAGGATTGTCTGGCTATGTGGACTCTCTCCTCAGGCCCTAGGCTACCAGCACTCCCAGCTATCTTTGAGACACCACTGACTTCTTGAGGAAACTACAATCCATTGGTGATCTTCCAAAAAACACCATCCTGGCCACTATGGATTTTGAAGTCCTCTACACCAACATTCCACACAGATATGGTCTACAAGCCATCAGGAACAATATCCTCAATAATGTCATGGCAAACCTGGTAGTTGAACTCTGTGACTGTGTCCTCACCCACAACTGTTTCACATTTGGGGCCTGTCATAAACAGATAGCTAAGAGTTAATGTCTCTTTCACCTGAAGCACCTGACCAGAGGACCAATCAGGAAACCGGATTTTTTTCAACTTTGGGTGGAGGGAATTGTGTGTCTGAGTCTTTTGTCTGTCTGCCTGCTTTCTCTGAGCTTTGGAGAAGTAGTTTCTACTTTCTAGTCTTCTGTTTCTAAGTGTAAGGACAAAGAGATCAGATAGTAAGTTCTATGGTTTCTTTTCTTTGGTATTTGCATGAATATAAGTGCTGGAGTGCTTTGATTTGTATTCTTTTTGAATAAGGCTGTTTATTCAATATTCTTTTAAGCAATTGACCCTGTGTTGTATCATCTTAATACAGAGAGCTTATTTGTATGTATTTTTCTTTCTTTTTATATAAAGCTTTCTTTTAAGACCGGTTGGAGTTTTTCTTTACTTCAGGGAAATTGAGTCTGTACTCACCAGGGAATTGGTGGGAGGAAGAAATCGGGGAGATCTGTGTGTTGAATTGCTAGCCTGATTTTGCATTCCCTCTGGGGGAATAGGAAAGTACTTTTGTTTCCAGGACTGGGAACAGAGAGGGGGGAAGGGAAAAAGGATTATTTCCCTTTGTTGTGAGACTCAAGGGATTTGGGTCTTGGGGTCCCCAGGGAAGGTTTTTCAGGGGGACCAGAGTGCCCCAAAACACTCTAATTTTTTGGGTGGTGGCAGCAGGTACCAGGTCCAAGCTGGTAACTAAGCTTGGAGGTTTTCATGCTAACCCCCATATTTTGGACGCTAAGGTCCAAATCTGGGATTAAGGTTATGATATGGTGTGCAGTGGTGGGATAGACAGAATCCAGAAGCCAGTGGAAATATTTTATTTTTCTTTTCTCTGCTAGGGGCTTTTTAGCAGAGGGAAACAGTTTGGTTTTAAAAGAGAACCAGAGAGAAATTTTTTTTTCTGCTCTCTCTGGCAGTTTGTGGCTTGCATGTTAAGCAAGAAGCCATTACCAGACTGTTAAGGGTCTTTTGTCATGCAATAGCACTCCCATTGAGAGTCATTACCAGCACTATATACACATGCATATAAAGTGGTTTTTCAGGTTTACTTAACATTGAAGATTAGCTAAAGGCACTGTTGCTAGGCAGACTTCAGGAGGCAACAGAGAACCTGCAGTTCAGAAGATAAACACCGGAGGGCACCCCAACACAAGAAAACAGGAACCATGACTTCTAAGGCAAAAATTGAGGCCGAAGAACAAATCAAAGAAGCTGAACACAGGCGACAACTGGAAATAAAACAAAAAGAGATGGAGATGAAAGAAAGAGAAGAACAGATCAGAGAGGCAGCCTACCAAAGAGAACAGGCAGCCTTCCAAAGAGAACAGGCAGCCCTCCAAAGAGAACAGGCAGCCCAAGAGGCAGCACACAAAAGAAAACTAGAAGAAGAAGAGGTGGCCTACCGAAGGAAACAAGCAGAAGAAGAGTTGGCCCACCGCCGAGACATGGAAAAGCACCAAAGAGAAATGGAAAAGCACCAAAAAGAAATGGAAAAACAACAAAAAGAAATGGAAAAAACAACAAAAAGAGAATGAAGAGAAGGAAAAACAGAGAAAACATGAACTGGAGTTGGCAAAAGCTGGGCTGCATGTGCCAGCCAACCCTAACAACCCGGCGCCCATTATTGCTCCACAGCACAGGAAATTTCTCACCTACAAGGCAGGTGATGACACCGAGGCCTTCTTGGAAAATTTTGAAAGAGCCTGTCTTGGGTACAGCATTCCCGAAGACCAGTACATGGTAGAATTGAGGTCACAGCTCAGTGGACCTTTAGCAGAGGTGGCAGCTGAAATGCCTAAGCAGCAAATGAATGACTATAAACTTTTTCAAACCAAGGCCAGATACAGGATGGGGATAACCCCAGATCATGCCCGTCGGCGCTTCAGAACCCAAAAGTGGAAACCAGAGGTGTCATTTCCCAAACACGCCTACTACTTTGCAAAAAACTATGAGGCCTGGATAACAGGAAACAACTTTCAAACCTTGGAAGAACTGCACCTCCTCATACAAATGGAGCAGTTCTTGGATGGTGTTCCTGAAGACATCACACGGTACATACAAGATGGAAATCCCAAAGATATCGCTGAGGCGGGGGAAATTGGAGCCAAATGGATGGAACTGGCAGAAAGCAAGAAAGCTACTGTCAAGGGGAACGATTACCCCAGGGGGCACACAGACCATAAACCCTACAACCGAGGACAGCCAAAGACCCCACATACCACCCAAGTAAAGCCACAGATACCCTACCCTTCAACCTCACCAGTCTCCAGTAACTCACCTCGGCCCACTGACCCATCAGATGGAAGATGCTTTAAGTGTAATGAACTGGGACATATCAAGGCCAACTGTCCAAAGAACACCATGCGAGTGCAATTCATTACACCACCATCACACCAAAGATCCCCAGGCCCGGATGCCTCTCAAATACCCTTGGAGCGAAGGGAAAATTTGAGAGTGGGCGGAAAGAAGGTTACTGCGTGGAGAGACACGGGGGCACAAGTGTCAGCTATCCACCAATCCTTCGTTGACCCCAAATTCATCAACCCAAAGGCCAAAGTTACAATTTACCCCTTCATGTCACAAGCTGTAGACTTGCCTACAGCTCAACTGCCTGTCCAGTACAAAGGCTGGTCAGGAATGTGGACTTTTGCAGTCTATGACAATTATCCTATCCCCATGCTACTGGGGGAAGACTTGGCCAACCAGGTGAAGCAGGCCAAGAGAGTGGGAATGGTTACACGTAGCCAAACCAGGCAAGCTTCCAGACCCATTCCTGTTCCTGAGCCGTCCACAGACGCCCCGTCTGTGTTACCAGAGACCCAGACAGAGGTAGTGGACCCGGATTCCATGCCTACCACTGAAACAGCCACAGCATTTCCAGTCCCAGGCCCGGAACTGGAACAGCAACCAGCACCAGCAAGTGCAACCACATCTTCAAACTCAACGCCAGAGGGCGCCAGCGAGCCAGAACTGGCAGAAGCAAAAGACAGCCATACCCAAAAGGCTCAGCCAGAGCCTGAAATACCCTCAGGTGCACCAGCGGAGAGCGGTTCACCAGAAACGGAAACAACCCCATCACCTACATCGCTTCCAGAGGGACCAAGCCCAAGTCCACAGTCTGAGGAAGAACTGGTGACCCCAGCCTCAAGGGAACAGTTCCAGACTGAGCAGGAAGCGGATGACAGCCTTCAGAAAGCTTGGGCGGCGGCACGGAGCACCCCACCGCCTCTCAGCTCTTCTAATCGATCCCAGTTTGTTATAGACCAAGGACTTTTATACAAGGAAATTCTTTCTGGTGGACACCGGGAAGAATGGCAGCCGCAAAAACAGTTGGTGGTTCCAACTAAGTACCGGGAGAAGCTCTTAAGCTTAGCCCATGATCATCCCAGTGGCCATGCTGGGGTGAACAGAACCAAGGACCGATTGGGGAAGTCCTTCCACTGGGAGGGGATGGGCAAGGACATTGCCAAGTATGTCCAGTCTTGTGAGATATGCCAAAGAGTGGGAAAGCCTCAAGACCAGGTCAAGGCCCCTCTCCAGCCACTCCCCATAATTGAGGTCCCATTTCAGCGAGTAGCTGTGGATATTCTGGGCCCTTTCCCAAAAAAGACGCCCAGAGGAAAGCAGTACGTACTGACTTTAGTGGACTTTGCTACCCGATGGCCAGAAGCAGTAGCTCTAGGCAACACCAGGGCTAACACTGTGTGCCTGGCCCTAACAGACATCTTTGCCAGGGTAGGTTGGCCCTCCGACATCCTTACAGATTCAGGGTCTAATTTCCTGGCAGGAACCATGGAAAAACTGTGGGAAACTCATGGGGTGAATCACTTGGTTGCCACCCCGTACCACCATCAAACCAATGGCCTAGTGGAAAGGTTCAATGGAACTTTGGGGGCCATGATACGAAAATTCATCAACGAATTCTCCAATAATTGGGACCTAGTGTTGCAGCAGTTGCTGTTTGCCTACAGGGCTGTACCACATCCCAGTTTAGGGTTTTCACCATTTGAACTTGTGTATGGTCACGAGGTTAAGGGGCCATTACAGTTGGTGAAGCAGCAATGGGAGGGGTTTACGCCTTCTCCAGGAACTAACATTCTGGACTTTGTAAGCAACCTACAAAGCACCCTCCGACACTCTTTAGCCCTTGCTAGAGAGAACCTAAAGGATGCTCAAGAAGAGCAAAAGGCCTGGTATGACAGACATGCCAGAGAACGTTCCTTCAAGGTAGGAGACCAGGTTATGGTCTTGAAGGCGCAACAGGCCCATAAGATGGAAGCATCATGGGAAGGGCCATTCATGGTCCAAGAGCGCCTGGGAGCTGTAAACTACCTCATAGCATTTCCCAATTCCTCACTAAAGCCTAAAGTGTACCATGTTAATTCTCTCAAGCCTTTCTATTCCAGAGATTTACAGGTTTGTCAGTTTACAGTCCAGGGAGATGATGCTGAGTGGCCTGACGGTGTCTACTACGAAGGGAAAAAAGACGGTGGCGTGGAAGAGGTCAACCTCTCAACCACCCTGGAACGTCTGCAGCGGCAACAAATCAAGGAGCTGTGCACTAGCTTCGCCCCATTGTTCTCAGCCACCCCAGGACGGACTGAACGGGCATACCACTCCATTGATACAGGTAATGCTCACCCAATCAGAACCCCACCCTACCGGGTGTCTCCTCATGCCCAAGCTGCTATAGAACGGGAAATCCAGAACATGCTACAGATGGGTATAATCCGCTCATCTACCAGTGCATGGGCATCTCCAGTGGTTCTGGTACCCAAACCAGATGGGGAAATACGCTTTTGCGTGGACTACCGTAAGCTAAATGCGGTAACTCGTCCGGACAACTATCCAATGCCACGCACCGATGAGCTATTGGAGAAGTTGGGACGTGCCCAGTTCATCTCTACAATAGACTTAACCAAGGGGTACTGGCAAGTACCGCTAGATGAACCTGCCAAGGAGAGGTCAGCATTCGTCACCCATGCGGGGGTGTATGAATTCAATGTCCTTCCTTTCGGCCTTCGAAATGCACCCGCCACCTTCCAGAGGCTGGTAGATGGTCTACTAGCTGGACTGGGAGAATTTGCAGTTGCCTACCTCGATGATGTGGCCATTTTTTCAGACTCCTGGCCCGAACACCTACTACACCTGGAAAAGGTCTTTGAGCGCATCAGGCAGGCAGGACTAACTGTTAAGGCCAAAAAGTGTCAAATAGGCCAAAACAGAGTGACTTACCTGGGGCACCAGGTG
The DNA here is from genome assembly GCF_025201925.1 of Gopherus flavomarginatus. NCBI lineage: Eukaryota > Metazoa > Chordata > Testudines > Testudinidae > Gopherus > Gopherus flavomarginatus. The sequence continues at coordinate 106,981,462 of NC_066618.1, read as the reverse complement.
GGTCGAGGAACCATAAACCCCCTACAGGCCAAGGTGGATGCTATCCAAAAGTGGCCTGTCCCACGGTCCAAGAAGCAGGTCCAATCCTTCTTAGGCTTGGCCGGATACTACAGGCGATTTGTACCACACTACAGCCAAATCGCTGCCCCACTGACCGACCTGACCAAAAAGACCCAGCCAAATGCAGTTAAGTGGACTGATGAGTGTCAAAAGGCCTTTACCCAACTTAAGGCAACGCTCATGTCTGACCCTGTGCTCAGGGCCCCGGACTTTGACAAGCCATTCCTAGTAACCACGGATGCATCTGAGCGTGGTATAGGAGCAGTGCTCATGCAGGAAGCAACAGATCACAACTTCCATCCTGTCGTGTTTCTCAGCAAGAAACTGTCTGAGAGGGAAAGTCACTGGTCAGTCAGTGAAAAGGAATGCTATGCCATTGTGTACGCCCTGGAAAAGCTACGCCCATATGTTTGGGGACGGCGGTTCCAACTACAAACTGACCATGCTGCACTAAAGTGGCTTCATACTGCCAAGGGGAACAACAAGAAACTTCTTCGTTGGAGTTTAGCTCTCCAAGATTTTGATTTTGAAATTCAACACATCACAGGAGCTTCTAACAAAGTAGCTGATGCACTCTCCCGTGAGAGTTTCCCAGAATTCAGTAGTTAAAAAGTTTTCTTAAAATGTACAAGTCTGTTAGTTATATACTTAGGGGTATATGTAACGGTGCATGTGTTGTATTAATCTGTTTATTTTCAAGTTCTAGAAGGAAATCGCCGCCAGTGAGCTTCCCCACTGTCTGCAATTTGGGGGGCGTGTCATAAACAGATAGCTAAGGGTTAATGTCTCTTTCACCTGAAGCACCTGACCAGAGGACCAATCAGGAAACCGGATTTTTTCAACTTTGGGTGGAGGGAATTGTGTGTCTGAGTCTTTTGTCTGTCTGCCTGCTTTCTCTGAGCTTTGGAGAAGTAGTTTCTACTTTCTAGTCTTCTGTTTCTAAGTGTAAGGACAAAGAGATCAGATAGTAAGTTCTATGGTTTCTTTTCTTTGGTATTTGCATGAATATAAGTGCTGGAGTGCTTTGATTTGTATTCTTTTTGAATAAGGCTGTTTATTCAATATTCTTTTAAGCAATTGACCCTGTGTTGTATCATCTTAATACAGAGAGCTTATTTGTATGTATTTTTCTTTCTTTTTATATAAAGCTTTCTTTTAAGACCGGTTGGAGTTTTTCTTTACTTCAGGGAAATTGAGTCTGTACTCACCAGGGAATTGGTGGGAGGAAGAAATCGGGGAGATCTGTGTGTTGAATTGCTAGCCTGATTTTGCATTCCCTCTGGGGGAATAGGAAAGTACTTTTGTTTCCAGGACTGGGAACAGAGAGGGGGGAAGGGAAAAAGGATTATTTCCCTTTGTTGTGAGACTCAAGGGATTTGGGTCTTGGGGTCCCCAGGGAAGGTTTTTCAGGGGGACCAGAGTGCCCCAAAACACTCTAATTTTTTGGGTGGTGGCAGCAGGTACCAGGTCCAAGCTGGTAACTAAGCTTGGAGGTTTTCATGCTAACCCCCATATTTTGGACGCTAAGGTCCAAATCTGGGACTAAGGTTATGATAGGGCCAATGTATACCTTCAAGTCAGCGGCACTGCTACAGGTACTCGCATGGCCCCACAGTATGACAACATCTTTATGGCTGACTTAGAACAATGCTTCCTTAGCTCTTGTCCACTAACGCCCCTACTCTACTTGTGCTACATTGACAACATCTTCATCATCTGGACTCATGGAAAAGAAGCCCTTGAGGAATTCCACCATGATTTCAACAGTCAGACATCAACGTCAGCCTAGACCAATCCACACAAGCAGTCCATTTCCTGGACACTACTGTGCTAATAAGCGATGGTCACATAAACACCAGCCTATACCGGAAACCTACTGACTGCTATACTTTCCTACATGCCTCCAGCTTCCATACAGGACACACCACACGATCCATTGTTTACAGCCAAGCTCTAAGATACAACCGCATTTGTCCCAATCCCTCAGACAGAGACAAACACCTACAAGATCTCTATCAAGCATTCTTAAAACTACAATACACCTGCTGAAGTGAAAAAAACAAATTGACAGAGCCAGAAGAGTACCCAGAAGTCACCTACTACAGGACAGGCTCAACAAAGAAAATAACAGAATGCCACTAGCCGTCGCCTTCAGCCCCCAACTAAAACCTCTCCAGCCCATCATCAAAGATCTACAACCGATCCTGAAAGATGATCCCTCACTCTCACAGATCTTGAGAGACAGTCCTCTTTTACAAACAGCCCCCCAATCTGAAGCAAATACTCACCAGCAACCACACACCACACAACAAAAACACTAACCCAGGAACCTCTCCTTGCAACAAAGCCAGATGCCAACTCTGACCACATATTTATTCAAATGACACCATCATAGGATCTAATCACATTAGCCAGGCCATCAGGGGCTTGTTCACCTGCACATCTACCAATGTGATGTATGCCATCATGTTCCAGCAATGTCCCTCTGCCATTTACATTGACCAAACTGAACAGTCTCTATGCAAAAGAATAAATGGACACAAATTTGACATCAGGAATCATAACATTCAAAAACCAGCAGGAGAACACTTCAACCCCCTTGGTCACTCAGTAACAGACTTAGAGGTGGCAATTTTGAAACAGAAAACCTTAAAAAACAGACTCCACTGAGAAACTGCTGAATTAATATGCAAACTAGATATCATTAACTTTAGTTTGAATATAGACTGTGAGTGGCTGGGTCATTACACATATTGAATCTATTTCCCCATGTTAAGTATCCTCACACCTTCTTGTCAACTGTCTAAAATGGGCCATCTTGATTATCACTACAAAAGTTTTTTTTTCTCCTGCTGATAATAGCTCATCTTAATTAATCACCCTCTTACAGTTGGTATGTCTACTTCCACCTTTTCATGTTCTCCGTATGTATATATAGTTCATACAATATGTTCCATTCTATGCATCTGATGAAGTGGGCTGTAGCCCACGAAAGCTTATGCTCAAATAAATGTATAAGTCTAAGGTGCCACAAGTACTCCTGTTCTTTTTAAGGCCAGAAGGGACCACTGTGATGATCTGGTCTGACCTCCTATATAACACAAGCCACATACTGGCTGCCGCTTCCTGCGGCTCCCATTGGCCTGGAGCAGCAAACCATGGCCAGTGGGAGCCACGATCAGACGGACCTGCGGATGGGGCAGGTAAACAAACCGGCCCAGTCCGCCAGCGGCTTTCCCTACACAAGTGGCGAAACAAGTTTGGGAAACACTGTCCTAGAGGATATCTTTAAAAAAAACAATCCAATCTTGATTTAAATATTGTCTGTGATACAGAATCCACCATGACCCTTGGTAAGTTGTTCCAGTGGGGTTAATTACCCTCAGTGTTAATTTTTTTCCCCTTATTTTCAGTGTGAATTTGTCTAACTTCAACTTCTAGCCAATGGATCATGTTACACTGTTATCTGTTAGATTGAAAAACCCATCATCAAATATTTGTTCCCCATGTATTTATGCCTGTAATCAAGTCATCACTTACCCTACTCAAAGAATTCAGTCAATTGAGCTTTACACAGAGAAGGGTGATCAGACAGCAAATATAAAAAATTGGGGTGGCGGAGGGGAGGTAATAGGAGCCTGTATAAGAAAAAGACCCAAAAATCAGGACTGTCTCTATAAAATCAGGACATCTGATCACCCTGTCTTTGAGTCTAATGACTATAAGGCATGTTTTCTGATCCTTTAATCATTCTCATGGTTCTTCTCTGAACCCTCTCTAATTTATCAACATCCTTCTTGACATGTGGACAATAGAACTAGTCACAGTATTCCAGCAGCAATTCCATCAGTGTCAAATACAGAGGTAAAATAACCTCTCTATTCCTACTCAAGATTCCCCTGTTCATGCATTCCAAGACCGCATTAGCCCTTTTGGCCCCAGCAGTTCATTGGGAGCTCATACTCAGCTGCTGATCCACGATGAATGCCAATATCTTTTTCAGAGTCATTGCTTCCTAGGACAGAGTCCCCCATCCTGTAAATATGGCTACATTCTTTGTTCCTAGATGTATACATTTACCCTTATTAAAATGCATATTGTTTCCTTGCACCCAGTTAACCAAGTGATCCAGATCACACATTATCAGTGACCTGTCCTCTTCCCCCAATTTTTGTGTCAACTGTAAACTTTATCAGTGATGATTTCCTGTTTCCTTCCAGGTCTTTGTTAAACATCTTAAATAGTGTAGGACCAAGAACCATTCTCCGAAAGAAACTAGAAACACATCAACTCAATGATAATTCCCCATTTAGTTACATTTTGAGACCTACCAGTGAGTCAGCTTTTAATCCATTTAATGTATACCATGCTCATTTTATATCAATCTAGATTTTTAATCAAAATATCATGTGGTACCGAGTCAAACACCTTACAGAAACATAAGGAGGGAGATGTACCTGATGTATGCCATACTTTAAAAACTGTGATTTGTCACTAAAGAACTAGAAAAAAGTTTGTCTTTCCCATTATCAGTCCATTTTCAGGAATTTATAAGTGGATCATACAGATTTACGAGGGGCTGGAATTTGGAGACAAATTCTCATCTCTGTTACACTGGAGCACATTGTTTGGTTTAGTGCAACTGCAGGTGTGTAAATGAAATGAGTACTTGGCTCTGTGTGTGTCAAGAACTCATTCCTGCTTAAAAAGAAAATACCACCATGCCCTTTGAAGTGCCTTTCCTCCAAGGAACCCAAAGAGCTTTACAATCAATAATTCAGCTTCATGATATCCCAGTGAGGCAGAGAAACATACACAGGGAGCACTTCACTCAGCACAGGGGTGGGAAGTGGAAGCTGGTTAGCAGTACCCAGAGGCTCTCTGCTACAAAAAATGAGTTTCAATCTTGTGATGTAAGCAGGGGTGAAAGTAACTTAAAGGACTTACCGGTACTCCAGAGTCCTGCAGAGGGGCAGCGGCCTCAACTGGAAGAGGTGTGGCCTCTATCAGAAGAGGTGGGGCCTTTAAATCAGGATTTAAAGGGCTCGGGGATTCGGCTGAAGCTAGGAGCCGGGCCCTTTAAATCACCCCCGGAGCTACCAGCTGCAGAGGCAGCAGGGAGCCCTGGGGTTTGGGCAGGAGTGAAAGTAATTTACATTTCTTACCCATATGGTCCAATCGCAAGCAACCCACCTCTCCTACGTACTTCATGGATCCCTCCCATTGCATGACATAGATAGAGAAAATAAAGCTACTATTACTACTACCAGTACTGTCTGTAATAAAACTTTACTATTGGAATGATCCTGAAAAAGTGAAAACTCACTGTCACATTTTTCTCCGTGTCTTCCCTCCTCCTCCAGCCAGGCTGCCAACACTAGGCTCCGTGCTTCCTCCCTGCCTGGCAGTCAGCAGCTGCAGGGGGCTTCCCTCTAGCTTGCAGCAGGGAGCAGGGAGACTGGCTGAGGGAGAGAGAAGCCTGCCTCCTGCATAAGAACAGTAACATTTCTCAGTTCAGTAACATTTCAAAGAGGATCTGCAACCAGTTTGGACATCACAACCACGATCCTCTGCTGGGGAGGGAATGGGATAGATTTGAACTTGGAAATGGTTCCTGATTTTGATTGAGATCCCCTCATCCTGGAGGCAGAAAAGAACTGCCCCTGCCATGATCACACACACCCTCCCACCCCCAACAACTGGGAGTGAAATTAACAAGGATGCCAGAAATGGCTCCTAATGCTGGGGGCTGAATTGCGCAGGGAACAGCTGAGTTTAAACTGTTCTTATGTAGGCAGCGGCAGCAGGCATCTCAGCCAGTCTCCCTACTGCAAGCTAGAGCCTAGAGAAGAACCCCTGCTGGGGGGGCAGGAGGGGGAGGAATGCAGAGCCTTGTCTGCAGCCTGGCAGGAGGAGGGGGAGGGAGGAGATGAGAAACCAATGTGACAGTGAGTTTTTCCCTTCCACTTGCTTTTATTAGCTCTGGATTTAAGCTGTGCAGCCAAATGTTTGTATTTGCTGTGTATATTAGTATTGGAGAGATCCCCTCATCCTGGGAGCAGAAAAGGACTGCCCCTGCCATGGTCAAACACACCCTCTCTCCTCCTACTATGAGTGAAATTAACAAGGATGCCAGAAACCACTCCTAACCCCGGGGGGCTGAACCACTCAGGGAACAGTGGAGTTTAAACTATTCTTATGCAGGGGGCAGGCTTCTCCCTCCCTCAGGCAGTCTCCTTTTCTTACCAGTCCTCTGTACCGGCCCGTACAGGCTTACTTTCACCTCTGGATGTAAGAGTTATGCTTTTGGAGCTCCTCTAAGTTACAGCTGCTTCATTATTTGCAAATGAAATTTTGCAGGGCAGTGGTTCATAGAGTGGACTAGTTTGTGTGTCTTGGAAGGGAAATCATATCTGCAAAAAAACCCAAAAAATTAAGTGCATTTCACAACATACATGCCATGATTTCTCCGTGAAAAGTTGATAAGATGTTGTAGGTCAGACACCACCAACCGTACACATGTGAGAGCTATTTTACCATTTTTTGAATCAGATCTTGCAAGATGGTGAGTGCCCTCTACAAGGCAGTGTCAGCTGAGGGCAATCCACAACTCACAGGAGATCCTCAGTACTTCTCGGACTGCCCGGATAGCGCCTAATGCTACAGTTCTTCTTCCTGCAGTGGGAATCCTATGACTGCAGTGGGAATTTTGCATAAGTAAAAACTATCAGATCAGCCCTCTGGTTTAATGGCTCTTTAACCTATGAACAAAAGAAACGGCTGTGCAATAACAAACATTATGTGGAACACATGCAGATCTAGTGATCTGCACTTCCTGGAGAAAGTCCAAATAGCTGTTTATCAGTGTGGAATCTGCCGACAGCTTCTCCAGCACCAAAGTTATTCCAAATTGTGGAGATCCACAGATCTGAGAGCAAAAGTGCACAATATTTGTGTATATATAGAATTAAGATTGTGGATCACAATTGATCATACTAAATGCTTAATCAGTTTTGGGGAGACTTTCACGTGCACAATGGAAATTGGACACCTAGCTGTCATTTGTGCTGTTGAAAATCTTCTACTTTATCTATTATTACTGTAGTAGTATGTGGAGAGCTCAACTAGGTAAGTATCTCCATGGCCTCAGGCACTGCACAAAGCTACATTAAATGACAACTCCTGCCCCCAGAGTTTACAATTTAAGGCTTCGATCCTACAAAAAGAATCACCAAGGTGCACCCCTGCACTCACTTGGTTCTCTTTGCAGAATCAGGGCCTAGAAGACAAGACTAACAGGCAGATGAAACAAACAGGTGGACAAGGGGAAAGAAGGTGGGGAAAGAAACAAAACTAAGAGGATAAGAATCTGTTCTCTTGGCATGGTAATGGAATGACTCATCTGCTGCATACTAGTTGGTGTAGAGGACAAATCTATTCTGTGTTTCAGATAATCAGAGGTAAAGGCTGTTTTCGTCAAGTTATTCCTGACTGACAGAAGTTTCACTATTTACATGTTTGTGATGAGTTATTGTCAGCCATCCAGCAGTTTCATTGGCTGACACAACCGACAGGTAACACGACACCTTTACAGGTGACTCAGTAGGGTGATACTGACGAATAACAACGCAGGGAAGCAGTTCACAGGAAAAACAATGGCTTCACATTACACCTTATAAGAAGTGATGTGTGTAGCACATGGCTGGTGCACTTACTATGCCATAGTACAAATATTGTACATTCTGCATAGAGATGAATCTGAGAGGAAATATTCTTCTGCAACATTGTTAGGAGCTTTTCCCAATGGAACTGACAGCAAGGAGAAATCTCCTCAGACCACCTCTCCCAAAGACAGAGACGTTCTTCAAGGATGTTCCTGGCAATGAATTAGGCAATTACAGGACTAATGCCTTTATTTCATCAATTGTTGTGGTACTTTACACCAACTGCAACCCAATTATTTAATGGCTCAGAACTTCTGAATTTACAAAAAAAAAGAGTGTGGCCCCCCTTTTATAGAGACCTGACATTTCTTCCCTATTAGCATCTCCACAGTCCATCCTTTCCTTTCTATCCTCACAGTGAAATCTCTCATTCAGGCTCTTTATACCCTGACTTGACAGCAGAAGTTTCATCCCTGGCCTCCCAAAAGCACATATTGCTCCCGTTCAGTACTTACAAAATACAGTCACCAAAGTCCTCTCCTTTTCCCATCAAATTGTTCATGTCACTCCCCTCTTTGAACCATTACTTCCCCATCTACTGTTGCATCATATTCAAACTAGTGGTCACCTCCTTCAGTCTCGCTTGTCCTGCTTATTCGTCTTTATCAAGCTTCATTGCCCTTTCCACTCCTCCAGTGTTCCCACCCAGGTCTACCCATTTATCAGTTTCCATGTCCTCTTCCCTGCAACCCCTCTGTGCACTGACTGACCTGTGAGAACTCACCCACAAGGACCCTACCCTCTCTATTTTTAAGTCCCCCTTAAAAACCTGTTTTTTTTTCATGCTGTCTGTAGTGAATCTTTTTTAAATATTTAGGAAATCCTTTGCAATGTTTCCTTTCCCATACCTGTGTCTACCTTAGTCTGTCAGCTCCTGAGGCAGAAACCAGCCTGTCTTAAATGTCTGGAAAGCTCCTAGCACATTGTGGGCACTACCTCAAGCAAACAGTTATAATAATAAGAGCAAGATGTGTGCATTTTTTAAACTTGTGTCAGGGCAGTGTAGATGCGCAGACTCACCCCTGCGGTGCCTCCTGCTGGTTACTCCTTGGGAATTAGCTTACTGCCAGCCAGCAGTGCCCTCTGCAGGCCGGTGATCACCTGTCCTCTTGGCCCCCATGTCCCTCCCTGGACCCTGGTGCCCTTTTAACTGGGGCGCTGCCCCCTAGCAGTACTCCACCAATCTGCGTATCTCCTCCCTGGGGAACCCCCTACCCACTATCTCCACTTTGCCTCAGTTTTGGCTACTGCCCAGTCTCCATCTAGCCCCTGTTCTCAAACTGCAGTATCAGCCACTCATCCTAAGTGATGGACCTGCTGCCTTTACCTACCCCTGGGCTGCCCCTGCAATTCCCAGTACCTCTTGGCCTTCTGCTAGGCCATGGCCTGGGGCCTTCCAGGCTAGAGCTTCCCAACTCCTCAGCCTGTCCCCAGCCCTGCTTCACTCAGGTACTCAGTCCTTAGCTCCCTGCAGCCAGGCCCTTCTCCCTCTACAGGCAGAGGGAGACTCCTGAGCTCCTGGCTCCCAGCGTCTTTATACACGTGAGCTGTGGCCTGATTGGGGCATGGCCCAGCTGCAGCCACTTCCCAATCAGCCCAGCTTAGTAGCTCCCAGCCACAATCTTCCCCCATTAGCCCTTTGCAAATACTGTTCCTAAGATGGAGAGAGGTGAACAAGACTAATGATAGAAAGAGAGATTATTTTAGAGATATTGCTTATTTGACCTGACACCTCAGATGAGACAATAGAAGGACCTACCCCAGAAATTCATGACAGCACACACTGGCAAAGTGAGTGTCTCATAGATCTAGTGTAACATACACATAATGGGTCAGATTTATACCAACCTACCTCAGATCAGACTTTGGCTCTGTATCCATATGCATAAATTGTGCGATTAAATCGCAAATACAGTAAAAAAAATAATATAAAAATCCCATACATTTTATTACTGATTTCCTCACTCATGTTTTGTATTTACTTGACCACTGTATGATTTTTATTATTAGGATCTTACTTTTACAAATGCAGAAATACCATTTAGAAGATAGGAAGGGATCATAAGGGTGCTGAATACGACTGAAGAAATATTTTCTTGCATTAGGGATTGCTACATTATCTGACTCATCATGACTGATAATGTGAAGTGGAGGTTATATCAGGTAATGTCTAAGGAGTTAATATTTTTATAACAGCAAACTCCTCATGTTCAGTTTATATGTATTATACATATTTAGAAATTTTAGTGGATTTAAAAGATTTTTTATTTTTATTTTTGCTTTATTAAAATATATTTTAACTAGTGTGGTTAAAATGTCAAACATTCTAGAAAAGGGAAGTTTGGGGTGTGCAAGAAAAGCAGGGTCAGACCAAATGGTTGTCTATGCTTACATTATTTCAATGGGTGAAATACATTTCCTTCTAAACTTTGCCTCTAACAATTTCTATCTCAGGACCAAGCATAACCAGATACAATTTGAATCCACGATCTCTGGTTAACATTCTAAACTGTCACCATCTACTTCCTCTAACTTACCTGTGTAAGTCTTTGTCTGACCACACTTGCAGTCTAAACAACCTGTTGACCAGATGACTGATCAAGAAGGCCTATCTACACTACAATTACAATGGAGACAGGAACCCAGTTACAGTTCCATTTTGTAAGGAAGGCATATTATTACTTATAATATGGTAGTGCCAAAAAGCCCTAGTCAGTATCAGGGTTCCATCTTTCTAGGTACTGTGAACACACAGAGATAGAATCATAGAATCATAGAACGAGAAGGGTCATCTAGCCTAGCCCCCTGCACTCATGGCAGGACTAAGTATTATCTAGACCATCTCTGACAGGGGTTTGTCCAACCTTCTCTTAAAAATCCCCTATGATGGAGATTCCACTACCTCCCTAGGCAATTTATTCCAGTGCTTAACCACCCTGACAGTTAGGAGGTTTTTCCTAATGTCCAACCTAAAATGCCCTTGCTTCAATTTAAGTCCATCACTTCTTGTCCTATCCTCAGAAGTTAAGAAGAACAATTTTTCTCTCTCCTTCTTGTAACAACCTTTTACGTACTTGAAAACTGTTATCATGTCCCCTCTCAGTCTTCTCTTCTCCAGACTAAACAAACCCAATTTTTTCAATCTTCTCTCATAGGTCAAGTTTTCTAGACCTTTAATCATTTTTGTTGCTCTTCTCTATACTTTCTCCAATTTGTTCACATCTTTCCTAATATGTGGGGCCCAGAACTGGACACAATATTCAAGTTGAGTCCTAATCAGCATGGAGTAGAGCGGAAGAATCATTTCTCGTGTCTTGCTTACAATATACTCCTGCTAATACATCCCAGAATGATGTTTGCTTTTTTTGAAACAGCGTTACACTGTTGATTCATATTTAGCTTGTGATTTACTATGACCCCCAGATCCCTTTCTGCAGTACTCCTTCCTCGGCAGTCATTTCCATTTTGTATGTGTGCAATTGATTGTGCCTTCCTAAGTGGAATATTTTGCATTTCTCCTTATTGAATTTCATCCTATTTACTTCAGACTATTTCTCCGGTTTGTTCAGAACATTTTTAATTTAAATCCTATCTTCCAAACACTTGCAACCCCTCCCAGCTTGGTATCATCCGCAAACTTTACAAGTGTACTCTCTATGCCATTATCTAAATCATTGATGAAGATATTGAACAGAACCGGACCCAGAACGGATCCCTGTGGGACCCCACTCATTATGCCCTTCCAGCATGACTGTGAACCACTGATAACTACTGCCTGGAAATGATTTTCCAACCAGTTGTGCACCCACCATACAGTAGCTCCACCTAGGTTGTATTTCCCTAGTTTGTTTATGATAGACATAGTCCTAGACCCAGAGAACTTGCAAACTCTTTAGGCAATGCTGATAAGGTCCTATCTAGCAAAATGCAACTGTGTTGTATCCAGGTCAGGAGACAGCCATGATATAATCGGTCCCCTGACCTGGTTATAATTGGAAGGTAGATAGGGAAAAATAGGCTTTTAAAATACTCAGTAAAACAGAAGACATTGTCAAGCATGTCTATGACCAGAAGACTCCAGGAGCAGCAGACAAGGAATCTACTGTTTTTGATGTTAATAAAATTCAAGGTTGTAGGACCTCATATTTCATGTCAAAGGGCCAGTAACAATTACTCTGGATATATAACCATGAAGTTAGAATTTCCTTTAATGTAATGGAAATCAAAATCCCAAACCTATGGCCTACTGAAAATAGTTTTCTGGCTCTGTTTGCATGGTTCAAATGATAATCTAATTTGTGTGTCAGTTTTAGTTGGTTGAGTTTAAACAGATAATGGGCTAAATTCTACTTTCAATTACGTAGATGTACATCTGGAGAAAATCTATTGGAGTTTAATCCAGATTTCCATTGATCTGACTAAGATCAGGAATGGCTTAACTAATATAAAATACTCTACCACAGTGTTTCCCTAACTTGGGATTCCACTTGTGTAGGGAAAGCCCCTGGCGGGCCGGGCTGGTTTGTGTACCTGCTGCATCTGCAGGTCTGGCCGATCGCAGCTTCCACTGGCTGCTGTTCGCTGCTCCAGGCCAGTGAGAGCTGCTGGAAGCAACGGCCAGTACATCCCTCAGCCAGCGCCGCGCTAACTTACATCAGGTAGGTTCACAGAGTACTTTGCTCAAATATTAAGGACAGTGTTATAAAAAGATAAAGATTCGGTGACTCCTTTTTGAGTAGTTGTGTAGCCAAATTTTTACCATGTTACTAGTCAAACAGCAACACAGAAAAGCCCTGATAAATTGCTGCTGAAATACCAGATTTTCTAGATTACTAGATTTTCCCTTAAAACACAAAGTAGCTAAGCAATTGCAAGGGAAACAAGATAGACAAATGAAAAAAAATGTGAAAGAAAAGAGTAAAAATGATTGTGTGATCTCTTCTAAAAAACACATTTTATCCAAAGTTTAGGGGGAGGAGAGAGAGAGAGAAAGAGAGAGGAGGAGTAAAAAAGTACTTGATCCAGGACTGTATTGGATAAATGTAAATGCAAATGTTAAAATGATCAATCTGCTATTGCATGAAAAAAATAAAATGCCAGACTGAAGTTTTAGATATACCATTTGTTAATGAAAACATGTCCTATCTGCATGATAAATTCACCTGTGTTGGGGGATTCAATTACTTTACAACATGCATACAGTAAGCTTCATCCTTGAAGCATAGATGGAATGTAACCATGTTTCTCCAAAACACTGAGGTCCCTTCCAGTCCTACATTTCTATGATTCCATGCTAAAGCCTTCAGGAGCTTAGTATAGGAAGTGAAAAACTCGTTTGCAATCTTGTTTGCAACAAGGGGCAAATTTGATGGGAAAATATCTGAAACAGAGCAACATAGACCGAGCTTTAGGCAATAGCGATCATCCCAGTACAGAAGAAATTGAGGAGCTCAACATAAATGATAGAAATCCTATTCCTAAGGAATTAGCAGATTTACCTGAAGATAAGGAATGGAAAAGTGAGGAAAGTGATGAAGAATCATCCAGTTTTCCTGGCGGCATAAAGTAAAGTGATGACAAAGAAGAATGTGGTTTACAGGAAAAGGACAGAAATGATAAAGAGGAATCAGCCTGAGATGATGACAGAAACAGCAGTGAGAAAACTTGCACACCACAAATCAATACATCAGATCCTGCTTTATGGCTGGTGATCCTAAATTCTGCCGATATTGATCGTACAATTTTGAATGAGCTGGGCAAAATCAATGATATGAAGTTTCCAGTAAATGAGTAGAAGCAACACTTTGCAAAGTCACACTGCGAAAGAGTGCTTGAGAATAGCGAGAAACTGAATTGGCATTAGCTAGTTTATTCTAAATCAACTGTCAAAGCGTTCTGTTTTTGTTGCAAAATATTTGACAGGAATGCCAAATTGTTGCTTGTGCTTTCCAAGTACAATTACTAGCATAACTTAGATAATGCTCTGAAGCAACATGAAAAGTCACCTGGCCATTTTATGGCCTACTACAAATGGATGGAGGTCAAGTCCAGGCTCAAGTTGAATAAATGCATAGACACAGAAAATCTGTGGATTATTAATATAGAAACCCAACATTGGAGGAATATACTCGAGGGTCTGATCTCAATTATCCTTTTCCTTGAAAAAAATATTTTGGCTTTCTGGGGTTCATCAGATAAGACATTCTCTGAACCTAATGGTAATTTCCTCAGTTTGGTAGAGCTCCTTGGGAAATATGACGATGTCATGCATGAGCAGCTAGGTCAAATAGTTTGTAAAAGCAGGTATGGACTATTACTGCAGCAAAACAATTCAAAACAAATTGATTGACCTTGTGACAAGGAAGGTGCTTGATTACATATTGATGTGGCTCGACAAAGCAAAATACTACGTCATAATAATGGACTGCACTCCCAACATTCGACACAGTGAAAAGATATTATTTACAGTAAGATTTGTTGATGATGAAGATGGCTGTATCCAAGTAAATGAACACTTCATCTGTTTCTGGTCTTTGGATGACTTTACTGGAAAAGGCTTAACAGAACTATTTATGAATATTGTGAATGAGAATAAAATAAAGCTTCAGGACTGCCACGGCCAAGGCTACAACAATAGTGAGAACATGAAGGGAAGAAACAATGGCATCAAGGCAAGGATCCTTGTGTTGAATCCAAGATCTTTCTTCATGCCTTGTGGCTGCCATTCCCTCAGCCTGGCTGTGTCAGATGCAGCATTATCTTCTTTTGATTCAGTATCTCTCTTTGGAGTACTGCAAAGAATATTCATTCTATTTTCAGCATTATCTATCAGGTGGAAGATCCTTATGGACAATATTACAAATCTGACCATGAAGCCACTAATTGACACTCACTAGGAGAACCTCATTGAGAGAGTAAGCCCAGTGAGGTACTAAATGACTGAGGTTTACAAAGCCAAGGCCAGAATCTGACACAAGGGGCAAAACCTTGCAAATCACATTACTGACTTCAAATTTCTGGTCTCAACTGTGGTCTGGCACAATATTCTGTTCCAAGTAAACACTGTAAGCAAGGCATTACAAACTCAGTTGATGGACATCACGATAGCTACTACTTTGATGAGGAGCTGATTTGATTTCATTGTGGCCTACAGAGACAATGGATTTGAAGATGCCAATATTGCTGTAATGGAGGAAAACTAGGAGTTGAGCCTGTCTTCAAGGAAACTCATATTCATCGAAAGAAGAGACAATTTGTTTACGAGGGTAGAGATGAGGTGATGGGGAGCTCAGAAAAAAAAATCAAGAGGGAGTATTTTTGCTCACTCATTGACACTGCTTGAGTGTCCATCAAAGAAAGGTTTAGATGAATGAAGCATCACAACAAGATCTGGGCAGTTTTGTATGACCTAAGTAAGCTGCTGGCAGACAGGAAAATCCTCATGAACAATTGTATGGATCTTCACCAGATGCTGAAACATGCAGAATGTTTGGACATCTATGATAAAGACCTCTATGTGGAACTGGACAACAGCCATCACATTTTGCAACATGGGAAGCACTCTCTGCTCCAAGTTCTGCAATTCATTCATGATGCAGAGCTGAAGGACACTTTTCCCAATGCATGGATAGCTTTGAGGATTCTGCTCACGCTACCAGTCACAGTCACAAGTGATGAACGTAGCTTTTCAAAGCTCAGGCACATTAAAACGTATCTTTGATCAATGATGGTCGATGAGAGACTGCCATTGCTTGCTATTTTATTGCTTGAAAATGTCATTGGCCAGTCTTTGGATCTCTCTGATGCTGTGCTTCAGTTCATTAAGGCAAAAAGTGAAAAAAGTGACCTTTTGAACTAAAGGACTAGGGTTAACATTTTAAATCTATCACCTACTGTAACACTATTTAATATTGGTCCACCGAATGTTGGTGCGCAGTTCAATTTCTTAAAGTCACATTTCAGTTATTCTTAAAATTAAAACATTTCTATAAGCTAAGAGGAAACAATTCTTTTTATTTTCTTAGATATGGCATGAATAAATACAGATTTACAGATACCAGCATGCAAATTTATTGTGTTATATGACAGGGATAAATCATACATGCAAATTGTACATCAAAGTCATGAAATGGACTACAAATGCAATAAAATACAAGGTATTCAAAAGTTTAACAAATAGAGGGGAGGCACTGAAGATGTTCCTCACCTGGGGTGCCATTTGGTCTAGGGCCAGCCTTGTGTGGCAGTAATCAAGACACAATAGGATGAAAGCCTAGTTGAGAGGTTTAGCTGTGTGGATGGAAAAGAAAGGCCTTGTCTTAGAGTTGTTTAGCAGAAAAAGAATCTTCAAGATTTTGATATGGCCTGGATGTGAGAACCCAGAGAGAGGTCCGTGTCAAATAGTTGCATTCACTATAGCAAGCCAAATCAACACAATTTATAAGTTTTCAATATGGGGTTTATCACAGCAGGAGCAAATATTAACTAGGCAGCAATCGCAGAAGAGCTGATGGCTGTTCTAAGCCTGCCTCTCCTGTGGGGTATCCCTTCCACAACAATGTGCCTCAGGAGACCAAAGATGGAAATGGGTGTTATTAGAAGGAAATTAGCCATAAAGAAGAAGGAAAAAATTATTAACACAGTGTTACAGCTATTATAGGACAGAGAATAAATGTCATGAAAAGAAATGGGTACCACAACTGCCCTATTACTCTATAATTAGTTTATCTTTATATAAATTTATGGTTAATTCTGTGTCAATGACCTCCTACAAGAAGAAATTCCTACCCCATTGCTGAATAAAGATAGCCACAAGATGAGCCGCTGAGCTTCTAGTTTCAACTTTACACAAGCCAATAATGCTGTGGTCTGGAGGAATGTTAACTGCCTATATTGCATATTGAAATCAGTGCATCCTGACAGGTCTCAGCTGCATTCAGTGAAAAATACTGTCCCAAAGGAGAACAATAATTCTTTTTCTGGTCCCCTAATTGCCTTGTCCTCTTAGGAAGCTCATTTCAAAGGGGAAAAAAATCCTGATTCCGTTGTTTTATTTTTATAGTTGGATGGAAATCTAGCCCAGTGACCTGATTGACTGCAGCAATGAACGTGTGCAATAATACATATATTGACTCTGAAGTGACTATCAATATGTTTTGTCCTTCAAGGTAAATATTGATCAAGGTGCCAACTATTTACCTTTCAAATCAATACATCTGTATCTTCACCCAAAATAGAAGTCAATATCTGCTTCTTGCTACATGCAAGCAAATCTTGGCTCATAATTAAGGCTATGATTATGTCACGGAGGTCGCAGAAGCCATGGAATCTGTGACTTCCAGCGATCTCTGTGAATCGGGGGCCTCCGCAGCTGACCAGCCTGGGTGCAGTGTGAAAAACTGCTATCTGACTTAATTTGCTACTTAAGGTGTATTGAGCATGCTCACACAAACTGAGCATGCTCAGTAACGTCTGCTGAAACCAGCAGCAGGGAACCCCTACAGCTCCTCTGTGGGCAACCCTCCTGCAGCTGCGCCCCTGTCCCCGCCACCAGCTCCCCAGCTGCTCCCTCCTCATTTTGTCAGGAATGTTTTAGTAAAAGTCAGGGACAGGTCACAGCTTCCGTGATTTTTTGTTTATTGCCTGTTATCTGTCTCTAATTTTTACTAAAAATATCCCTGACAAAATCGTAGCTTCACTCATAAATGGCTGAAAGCAGTGACATGATAAGTCAGAATATTCTCTATGATTTACCTTCTCAGATGCCAATAATTCTGGAGACATGTTAAAAAACCAGGGTGAACATGTAAACAACTGTGTTCTCATTGGCTGTTGCCAAGGGTTAGTGAATACTATCAATCACATCTGCTGAGCCAAAACAATAAATAGTTATACATTGGCTTTTCAGAGAACAATGACATTCACCCAACTCACATAGCCAGATATATTGTATTCAGATCTCTACCTACTGATTGCTTTTCTAAAGAATAACTTTTTAAAAATAATTCTTCTGTTCTACAAGTTCTTATTGGGCTAATTAAAGGATCCATATGGAAAGCCTTATCTCAATTTTTAAAGCAAAAACAAATTCAGCTTACCTTCTTGTGATATGTTTCTAGATTGTTTTTTAAAAGTAGGATCCAATATGCATATAAAGTACAATGGTCAAATTATGTCCTTCTGCCCATTGAACTCATGGGGCAAGAGATTTTATGCAGTTGCAGTTAGGCTAATGCCAATGGCCCCATTCCCAGCCCAGCATCATAAAGATATTCCCGGGAAGAGACTGGAATTTCAGTTCCCCCTCGCAGGATCTGAAGATGATCCCGAGGAAGCATATTTGTTTGATCTTTAATTTCTTGGGATTCTCTTCTTTTGTTTAAACAGATATGCATTGGTTAAGAAGTCAAGGAAGATGCTTTGTGCATTGTACATCTCCATGCTCTGCATCTGAACTCTTGTTTGACACAAGCTTACTTTGGAACTAATGTCCTGACTCCAAGTGACCCTTACCTGCCTGGATTTCGTACACAGGTGTTTCATTTGTTCTTTTAAAAAATAAAGATATTAAGCAATTTTTATAGGCCTGATCCAACTGTCATTAAACTCAATGAAAAGGCTTCCACTGAGTTCAAGAAAATTGCACCGGACCCCTTAATAGCAGTATAAAGGGGGCAGTCACTCATTTCCTTTATATAGTGGAGGATATGTGCTTATACCTTCACAACAATTCTTTGAGGAACGAGCCCTCCAGCAGTTAGGTCTGTAAGTAAGGGTGGATGAATTTTTACTGCAGTCAAAGAGCTAATTGTCCATGAAGATTCTCTTTAGGCCTGTAATAGGGAGGTAAAGAAACTCCTTAAGAGAGGTCAAATATAATGCACATTAGCATTTGTAATTGCTAATACTGCTTCTTTAACATTTTGAAGGGTGCAGGTTATTGGATTAATGGTGCATTCTATAAGTATATATTATGAAATGAACATGAAACATACACCCACCCACACCTGCACCCACACACTACAGATAAAAGGATTGAAAAAATAACCACAACTAAAATACAGTTAACTGATTGTTAAGTATAGAGCCTGATCCTGCACCCACCAGAGTCAATGATGCAATTCACCTTGACTGATATGAGAGCAGGATCAGGAACCTAGCACCTATGGCTAGCACACACCTCGGAATTACCAGGACAGATCCACAGCTGGTGTAAACTGTCATAGCTCCATTAGAGCCTATGCTATGACAATTTACAGTAGCTATGGCTCTGCTCCTCCTTTCAAGTAAACTTATCTATGTTCCAAATATGGTTTATTTTCTGTTATTCCACTGTCGTGCTGCTGTTGGTTGTCAGTACTAAACAATTCTTGATATAGGTTACATCTTATAAAATGAAACTCCACACCTGATGCATGCATGATAAAATCCTGTATGATAGCTACTACCTACAGGGAAAAAAGCTCAATTTATGTAAATTGGGCCAGACCTTAAGTTGGTATAAATCAAAGTAGCTCCTTCGCACCAGTTGAGGATCTGGTCCATTAGCTCTCAAAATTTAACATACAATAGTTCACATACATTTTATAAGGGAATAGAGTTGTTAAAGTTATTTAAATATTTGTAAACAAGGAAGAGTTTCTGGTAATGACCTTTATCCTGATTTTTCATGGAGAATTAGAAAAAGAAATCAGTTCAACAGGTTGACATTCAGAAGTTCCAGAATATTGCCATTTCTATCATTTAAAAGTGACCTGAAATGATTTTTTTTTAAATTACAAAATGCTGTTTAAGGTCCCAAATCATTAAACACACAAGACACATGGGCAATTTAGCATGTATGAGGAAAGCAGGAAGGAGTCCATGTAGAAGTATATATTATAAGTAAATACTTTTCCAAATAAAATACTTGAAAAATAGTCCATCCTTTACTTACCCTCCGAAACCTGAATTTAGGGTTCTTGCTTTCCCCTGTTTCTTCATTATATCTAATGCAGTATCAGAAGCTGTCTGCAGTGTTCAGGAATTTGTGATATCATCAGCTTTTGCAGAGGAAACACAGATCTTGGATCTCAAGAACTGGCAAATGAAAAGTGTTTTAGTTCACCTTTAACATTTAGACGGCTATGCTTATATTTGTAAGTCGCCACTGATTTTACTGATATATTTTTAATAACATTTTCAATTAATCATGAAGTGCCAAATCTTGCTTGCTTTAATAGTAATAGAGTTCAACTTTAACAAAAGGGAGAAATAAGGTACAAAGAGTGATAGGGGGGTATTCAAAGCCATCTAAGTCACTTCGGTGTATAAGTTCCATTGAAAGCCAATGAGACTTGTGCACCACTTTGGCGGTTTTGAAAATCCCACGCAAAATAACTTCCCTGTGATCACACAGCAGGTCAGTGAATGAGTTGGTAGCAAAATGTAGGTCTCCTGACACTAAATCCAGCGCCCAAGACCACACTGCTTCCCATAAATCCTTTGCAATCTCATTCAAGTCAGCGTGCTTGATTGTTCCTTGAACAGCATAGCCACCCATAGATGTAAGGAAGAGTAAACTCACCCCCAACCTTCACGTGCTCTGCAGGCTATCCAGATTTTGCTCTGGGTGTACAGGAATAAGTGAATACTCGGTGTCCAATGCTCCCCTTGAACAAGTGGGCAGGGAGTTGATGGACCCAAGACTGGCCAGTGCAGTTGAGTAACTGCAGGAGGAGGGGCCTATGCCAGTAGCAAATTACTAGCCCTCTGGAGTAAGGGGGAAAGGAAAGGGACAATTGTGCATCTTTGTGCAGCTCTCTGGGTAGTGCAGCACTAGGTTATCCCATAGATACAGCTTTTTGTAAAGCCCCAATCTGGCCCACCATGGTAGCACAAGGTGTAAGTCAGCACAGAATTTGGCCTGATGAGACCTCTTACATGAGTCAAGTGAGCAGGATTAGGCCCTAAGTAAAAATAATGGGCATCTACATTTTGTGGCCTTTCTCAGTAGCTCACAATCTCCCCTGAAGAATGTGTGTGTGTCCACAACATGCTCAATATTTAGTGCCATTAACATTTCATTCTTTTTGATGACTAACAGGGAAAATTATGCATAATGTAGACATTGTTTCACTTTTATTGTTTTGTCACAAAAAAGTGTGAAAACTGATATCCAACTTTAGCCACATATTTAAAATAGTCTAAAAGGGGTTAATGAATAGCCACTTGTATCACCTTAAACTTGTATCACCTTAAACTCATATTTATAGACAGTTATACAACACACAATACTCATCTCTGTAATGTGCATATAACATCTCTTAATCATTTATTAACTCTTTATAAACCATTTATAAATGGAACCTTAATACAAAATGTGACCTGGATTTTTTATTAATTCTTCACTTCTCTGTGGATGAGAAACTATAAAGCCACATTTTGAAAACAGATGCCTCATGTGTGAATATAAAATGGTGGTATGCAAGCACAGCTACTTAACAGACACAAAATATGCTGTTGCATGTGAAATTAGGTAACTGCATGGGCAAACAAATGTATTTGCACATTCAACAACCAGTTTAGTCTACCGCATGTTTTGCAGACATATTTGTGCCTAGCTAAGACATTTTTGGAACCCGTTTTGAACATTAGGGGTAAAATCCTGGCCCCACTGAACTCAACATGCGTTTTGCCATTCACCTATGGCTCTTACTATTTAGGAAACCAGATGACTACTTTCTCTCATTTAGTCAATTTAACATCAAGTCTGAAACAGTCTTTTCATAAATGCCTGGCAATGTTACAGTCAGAAGAGAATGTGACTTCAGCAAATCTGCATGTGGAAGTCTGCTTGGACAATAATGTGGTACCTTAAATCTAAAGTTATCTGAATATGGATACACTTCCAAACTCATTGCTAGTGTGACTTTTCATAGTAAAAATTCTGTTATTTAAAACATGTCTACATATATTGAGATTGGCATAAATATCTTAGCTAGAAAGCAATGATGATAAAAGAAAAAGCCAGTCTTGATTCTGCAATTCCATCTCGCAATAGGCAACTGACTAGCTCATCAGTGTCCATTGATAAAGATTTTACATTAGTACAAATACAGACAGATTATAGGTCTTCCATTTTCTTTCTTTGATTATAGGGGAATGCTATTTAGTAATGAGAGAAGGGACATAACCCAAATAAACAAAGCAAAAGCAAAGCAAATCACGCAATATAAAATAACTCCATTTTGGGGCAGAGTAGAGAACGATTACAATAGACTATTTATATTGAGATTGAGAATGGGCCATCACGACAGAGACAAATATCCTCCAACTGCTTTTCCCAGTTTTGCAAGAATCACTTCAAAAGGGAGGATGAGAGGGGCCAGGACTGTCTTGATTAACCGGGTGTGCAGAGTTTTTTTGAGTTTCTTTTCTCGAAAAAATACAAGACAGAGGAAATCATATCATAACCCACACGAGCCTGTGGTTTGGAAAGACGGGCGGGTGGCTTCCTGCAGCTGCAAGGAATGATGGGGAGTTAGAGAGGGCTGGGCTGTTACATAGTCCACACACACTTTTTCATAACATTTTTTTAAAAATGCTGAAAGCCTGCTGTCCAAAGGCTGCCAGGAAAATAGATTGCACGGGTGCTCCCTCACTCCGCTATCAAACCTGTCCCCTCCAACCCACTAAAGAAATAAAAAAAAAGGACTGGTGTGTTTAAAAAAAAATGGAAGCAAGGTAAAATCGTTTTTATGCAAGCCCATGCTGGGGAATCAGGAAGGTATTCATTTTATTTTGTGTATCTAGACAGTGATTTTAATGTTATGTAAATGCAGCAGGCAATTCCTAATCTATCCAGAAACGTATGTGTCAGAGCTCTTATGTAGTACAGGTTACTGATGATAAAAAACAAGATGTGTTTTTATACGAGGAAGGCGCATGATTACCAGCTTTAGAATTCTTTTTTTTCCCCATTAGAAATTTAAAATAGGACAAGCCAGTGCAATGGAAACTGAGGGGCATCACCAGAGAAAGAGCTAGTGTCTTTTCAAAAGAGTCAAGTTTGACAAGCATTGTTTGCTTCTGTCCTTGATAGCAGAAAAGCAAGACATGGTAGCAGGTTCCCAGGCTTACTGATCAAGTAGAAAGCTTCTATTAATCCTGAGAGCAGCAATGTTCCTCATTTTTTCTATAAGGGAAACTTATCTTATCTGAAGAACGTTTCCAAACACTTTGGTAACTTTTAAGGTTGTCCTGATAAGACAATCTTAAGAACAGAAGGCTTTGTTTGTTTGTTTTTTTTTAAAGAAAGGAAGAAGTAGCTTAGATATATGGGGGTCTAAACATCAGTCCAACTGTGGAGGGCACCACCTTTGTGTTCTCCTTTGCCAAAGATGCCAGTGGCTAGTTTAGCCCCTAAGTAAATTAGAGCAGCCTCAGGTTGCTCTAATTTACACTAGGTGCTATCAGATCCCAAGGAGCCATCAGAAAGATACTGTACCCTGGTCATGCCTCCACTCCCAGGATTCCCTCTGACACAGCTCCTTCTGCTATGGGATGAGGTGGAGTGTGTGTGGGGGGGTGAGATTAGAGTGAATGGCATATAGATAGCTACAGGGGATATTCCGGGGAAACCTCTGACTGAGAGTAGCTTTCTGGCCTTTTTGTGTCACAGGAGCCACAAAAAGAGGCCAAAGCAGGGACCAGGATCTGGCTCCTGATATTCTGTCTAAAAGGTTATTGTATAATGGTAATAATGGAAGATTTGAATAAGGGTTCAGCAATTACATTGTTCAGAGATGATTAATAATTATGAACCTGATTCTAATGTTCCTTTGAACAGAAAGACTACAGTCATGCTGCTGCAATCAGGCCCTAATATAGAGGTGGTGCTAGTCATTGCAGTTTGGGTGAGAGGCAGGAGCAGCTTTATGGAGAGAACTCAGGGACAAACTCTGCCATTCACTATGCTCTTTGTCACAAGTTGAGCCTCTGAAGGCAAGGATAGAGTTAGCAATTTAGAGAAATTAATTCTTCACTCTACTGCACCATTATTTATTATTATTATACATTTATATTGTGGTAGCGCTTAGAGGCCAACCAGGTTGGGAACCCATTTTACCAGGCACTGCTACCAATGTATAGTAAATGATTGTGAGCTCTTTGAGGCAGGGACAATCTAAAATCTTACACTTGCCCTGTGTCAACATTTGCACTTTTGCTAAGAGAGTATAAAGTTACTACAACCAGTGTAAGTGAATAGGGAAGCCTAGTTTTGTTAGTGTTTTAAATCCCACTTTGCACCAAGGTAAATGACAACATGAAGTGCAAGGCTACAGTAAATTGGGCCCAAAGAGTTTACATACACGGGACCAGGTTCTGATCTCACTTACACTTGTTCTAGAACAATGTAAATTCATCAGCTTCAGTGGCGTTACTCCTCAATTATGCCTTGTAACTGAGAGCAGACTCTTCAAGCCCCTTGCGACAGTATTCTTATTCTCTCCTACATATTCAGAATTATGACGTTGAAGTTAATTTTAAAGGATTACTGTCCTATATTTTCTTAAGGTGTGCTGTTTCCTCAAACATGCCTGCCAGTAAACCTGTCTGCCGGAATGGTCATGGAAAGCAAAACCAAAAAGGGGCACAAAGAGTCAAAGTAAATTTGTTCACAAATTTTAACAAACATATGTTGGAAAATTTTTCTACTACTCATGCAGCTCTAGTCAGGCAATATTCAACCCTGGGGTAACTCCATTAAGGGCTTGATTTTATTCCCGTTGAAGTCAATGGCAAAACTTTCATTGGATCTAGCCCTAAATCATGAAAGACTGAAGTCAATGAAGTTATACAATTTAGTCCCAGCAGCCAGCAATGCATGCACAAGTCAAGCAACAGGAAATCAGGAGTCAAATATGCAACAGGAATCAGGGTCTAGATATCAGTAAACAGCCTTTATAAAAGCATTTTATCTTTGCTTGGCTTATTTGTTTGTAACACTTTGCCTTGTATCGCTAATCTGCTAATTATTCCTCCTCTTTGAATATGAGAAAATATTGCTGTTTATGAGAGCAGTTTCTGTCTGGGGACAAACAATTAACAGGTTATACATGACATGGGAACTGAATCTTTACAAGCAGCAGACCTAGAATTTTAGCAGCAAAGGAGAAATAAGTGTATTTTTATGCTGCAATTTGCAGACAATATTAATCTATAGCTGATAAGAGCCAGATTCTCATCTAGTGTGAATGAGCATGTTTCCACTGAGGTCAATGGAGTCAGGGTCAGCTCCAGGCACCAGCTTCTCAAGCAGGTGCTTGGGGCAGCAACTCCGGAGTGGGGCAGCACTTTCAGGTATTTGGCGGCAATTTGGCGGAGGGTCCCTAACTCCCACTCGGAGCGAAGGACCTCCTGCTGAATTGCCGCAGATCACGATCACGGCTTTTTTTTTTTTTTTGGCTGCTTGGGGCAGCAAAACCCCTGGAGCTGGTTTACACCAGCTGGGGATCTGACCCATAATATCTATAACCATTTCCAAAGTAGAGATTCTGTAGTGCAGCTGGGAATTTTTTGCTAATACTTCCCCCCGTCTTCGCCCCTTGGGAGAGCAGGACATATATTGCGTAACATTCACTTCAGTGTAGAATACCCACACAAGCCCCTATGCTTCACTTATAATCTATATAAAACCTTACCCCAAGGTTTAAATGGGGTTCGAATGGTGTACTGGGCCTTCTGCATCCATTATATATTGCCCACAGTCAATTGCATGCAGGGAAGAACTCTGAAGAAGCTTATTTATGGAGAATGGGGGGTGCTGTCACACCCGAATAGCCCTAATCCCTTATTTTATGGATGAAACACAATGGCCAAGTGGAATTCTATTGATTTTGAATGGCTGACATCAGGAATGGATTTGGGATCTCTGATTTAGAAGGCTAGAAATTATACTAAACAATGAAATAGTGGCTTCTATTCAATATTCTATATATATATATAGCAAGTTAAGATACATTGACACCAATATGGGACAGATTTTGTCTGGTTCTTACATGGGTGCACAAACAAGGCAGAGTATGTGAAAAGAGGCAGGCACAATGGAATCATCTGCAATCACAGGCAAGATCCTGGGCTGGTACAAAGTGGCAGAGGTCCATTGGTCCAAGTCACTGATACTATGCTGATTTACACCTGCTGAGGATCTGGCCCATGAAGTGAAAGGAGTCTGTAGACTATGTGCTATTGTTAGAGCTAGTCTCTAAAAGGAAGTGGAGCGGACAGGACAGGACAGAAAGGACCCAATCCTCTAGTCATTTCACAGGCAAGTCTCCTTTTGAGATGGTTTGAGATGGGGCAGGAGGAATTGGAAGGTGGAAAATTTAGTAACAGTTTTTGAATTATTTTTTGCTCAAAGTTTCAAATTTCAAGTAATTTTTTCATCAAAGTTCAAAATAGTTTGACCAGCTTTTAGCTGGTTGAGTAATACAAATCATTTCAAGGTAATTTTGTTGTAAACAATGTTAGTCAGTGTGAGAGAGAGAAAATTTGAAATTTCACCTCAAAGGGTAGAAAAATATCAAAATTTCAGAAAATTTTGACTGGTTTTATTCCCATTGAAGTCAATGGGAGTTTAATCTGGTATATCTGGACTCAGAGGGATTATAAAATCAGTAAGGAGCTCAGAGTATTAGTGTTGTAAATGCAATATACTGAAATAACTGGAGGTGTTACTAGTTAAAATCCTGGCAAGACTACATGTTAATAGGTCTGGAATCTGTCATTTGAAACCAGCTGTATAGTGGGGAACTTCAGCATAGCTACTTTGGCTGATGGTGAGAATGAAGTTATCAGTGATACAAGCATTCATCTAAATAATTGCATAAGAGAAAGCATTAAGAACATGGCACATGTTAAAAATGATTCCTAATTAAAATGTTATTTAATAAACAAGCTCATTTTATTACTCACAGATCTTTAAAGATATCTAATAAGTGACTGCTAAACAAGTAATTATAAGGGTAATAAAACTCTCCATTCTGATTAGGGAAAATATACATTTCATGACCATTCAGTGATCCATCTTCCACCGCTGCTGTCAAAGGAGGCAGT
The DNA here is from genome assembly GCF_025201925.1 of Gopherus flavomarginatus. Lineage (NCBI taxonomy): Eukaryota > Metazoa > Chordata > Testudines > Testudinidae > Gopherus > Gopherus flavomarginatus. Next base: position 106,954,580 of record NC_066618.1, on the reverse strand, counting down.
CTGCATCCATTTAGAGATGTACTATTGTTATTATGATTATGTGATATTGCTATTACAGTTTGTAACAGTAATAAAGCTTTGAAAGTAGGTTCTTACAGTAATTAATGACCTTGCAACTAGGTTAACTGCTCTTGATTTTGCTTAGACTCTCAAAGAAACCCACTAACCTTAACTGCTGGTAAGCCAGGGCTCAATTCTGTAAGACTTTGATCCATAACTCTCATTGGGAGCTGACGGTGCTCAGCACCCTGCAGAAGACCATCAACAATATTGCAATATTTAAGGCCCTAGCTGTTCTACATACAAATGTCTGAGTCATAGGAACATTGTTAATGATTGGTAGCTAACAGGATTTCACCATAGCCAGAAGTGGTACCCAGTTACCTGCTTGTCATTTATTCGAACTCCTGTGTCTTTTCAGTTTTCCCTGTCTATGCCTGTGTAATCAGTTCCTTCACTCAACCTTCCTTCCGGCAATTTGGTTCAGTGGGATATCCCAGGGGCATTGCCCGAGGTGCTAAAGGTGAAAGAGAGGTCATGGTCCATCTACATTGGGAAACTCAACAGACTTTGGAATCATTTTCATTTTCAGCAACCCATCTAGGGTTGCAAAGAATCCATCTAGGGTTGGACTCACTCAGCCACTGAGAATGGGGCACAGAGCTTCAGTATGGCTGGGACGGGAGAGGCCTTTTTATAAAAATGTCTAACAAGACGTATGTAATTGCTTTACCTGAGTAACTGTAACTAGTCTCTATGGAGACTTATCTGCAATTTTGCTGCTGTTGCAAGGGTCTACTCAGGTGAGTAAAGGCTGCAGGACAGGCCCTCTTGCTCTTACAGGAACTCAAAACAGTGCATGACCCTACATATCGTGAGCTGAATCTCGCTTGCATCGCACAATGATTATTTATAATAAAGGCCTCTGCTAAGATTAGGGCCCCATTCTGTCAGGTACTGTATTGTCACAGGTGGAACTGCTCTGTAGCACCCCCCTGTGGCCCAAAATGGTGCTGCAGGGGCTCCCTGCCTTGGTCCACAAGTTGCAACTGCCTGCTCAGAGGAGGCTGGCCTGTGCCATAAGCTCAGCGTCAGTCTCCAAAGTGTTAACTAAGGATAAAAAAAACTCAGAATTTGGCCATCTGCACCTTTAAACAAACAAAGGCAAGTGCTCAGGTTGCAGTGCTGAGGGCAACGACCTGACCTGACCCTGGGATCTGGGCTAGCACTGAAAAGGGTGCCCTTCTCTGTCCCTCCTCACCCAGCTATGCCCCTGAGAAGATGCAGGCGCTTTCTTAACTTGTCTACTGGCTCCTGATCGGTCCGTGTGTCTTCCTGGCCCTTCCAGGCATTGGGTTGGCCAAGTCTTTTTGCTGGACCAGTCTGAGAGGGTTTTCCTTGAGAAGTGGGTGACAGGGCCCAATAGTCCCCACCATGTGTTCACAGTCCACACAGAGACAGTGTCTCTGCCCTGAAATGTTTACAATCTAAGCACATAAGTAAACTATCCCTACTTTGTAGATAGAGAACTGAGGCACAAGGTTAAATTACTTGCCCTTGGTCACACAGAAAGAACGCAATAGAGCCACGATCTAAACATAAATCTTTTGAGTCCCAGTCCAATGCCTTAACCACAAGGTCATTTTTCCTCAGACACAAGAGTCCACTGAAATCAACTGGGTTGTTCCCATGGATAGGGTGAAAAGGACTGGGCCCTAAATGTGCTTCAATATTTATTTGTAGGTATGAAGGGCCTAATGGCAGATAACTTGAAATTCTCTTCTATGTTCTTGGTTAATTAAAAGTCTCAGTGGTAAACTTTGACAGTGGTGGATGGGAATTTAGCCACTTTACCCCCTTAACTTCATTGAGATGCATGAATCTAATTCCTTGCTCAACATTTAGAAAATGAGTCTCCTAACTCATTTTTGTGTTGGTTTGAATGACTTTGGGTTTTTAGCCTGTGTGACAGGAACCCCTGACCAAATGGAATTGTTATGAGTTTTCCAGGATAGCTAATGTCAGGAAGAATTCAAGTAATAGTCACATTGCATTTTGATAGTTTTTTCTATTTGTCAAGTTAGCTCATAGCTAACTACTGAAGAATGCATAGGAGGACCTGATCTTGTGTCTTCATACAGGATCCCACTGGGATCAAAGGAAATTTGCTTAGGGACAGATTTTAACTTGCCTCCAATGGATGTGCAACAGCATGGAGGGTACAACAAGCCTTCCGCTTCCCCCACCACTGTGCTCCTTACACAAGGGCCAAAGACCACCACGCTCCCTATATTTGGGACAACACATGCAAGTCCTGAACTCATGCACTCCCAGGGTGAAATCCCGGCCTCATTAAAGCCAAGGGATATTTTACCATTTACTTAAATTGCTACAATTTCACTCCTGACGGTACAATCCACCTCAAAGGGGAAGGTAGAAGGTGAAGCCGTGCCTCTGCCTACATCTCAATAGGCCCCCGTATCTAATGGGGCTCAAAGAGAACAGCCTGCTCATCCAAAGGAGTGGTGTAGCCTGCACACTCCCTACGTGCTGCAGAACAAGAAGGCAGGGTTGTGTTTCCTGAGGCAGAATCCCTCTCAGAGCTCGCTGTGAGGACACATCAGCTAGTCCTACAGACCCTGAATGTTTACGAGGCATAAGCCTTATTTGCAAGTGTTGAGGATCTTTCATTCACTTTGATTTCCATGAGGCATATGGAAGCTCAGCACTTAAATGCCAAAAAAATGTTCATTTTGTAACTAAGCACCTGATCCTGAAGTTCATGTTCATCCAAGGGTTTCATTGAAGTCAGCGGGAATCAGGAGTGCACAAGGATTTAAGCATTGGGTCCTAAAATGGGTGAGCCATTTAATTTCCTCTTATACAGAGGTTATGGAACTATGGTGTATCTGGAATGAGTTCAGGACTTGCATACCTCATAAGAATACTTTGATCTACCAGACAGAAAGAGAGAGCGTGCACATAATTAGTCCCACTATCCACAGCTAAAATGGACATAAGAAGCAAGTGTTGCTATCTCTGTTGACAAATCCAAAAAAAAGGAGGAAACCATGAAACTTTAAAATGCACAAGATAATTCTGAGAATTACCAGCCTCTTAACCATATTCTCATTCCCAGTATTAGGGCTGGTCTACACTAGAAAATTATATCGATCAGCTACCTTGCTCATGGGTGTGAAAAATCCACACCACTGAGTGACATAGTTAGGTTACCTTAAAGTCCTCACGTAGGCTTTGTCTACACTAGCACTTTTGTTGGTCAGGGGTGTAAAAAAACAACACCACAACCCTGACCAATATAAATTTCATTGACAAAAGTGCCAGTGTGGACAGCACCCTGTTAATGGGAGATGCTCTCCTGCCAGCATAGCTACTGCCACTTGTTGGGGATGACTTAATTATGCCAGTGGAAGAGCTCTCTTCCGTCGGCATGGAGCAGCTACATAGGAGACCTCACATTAGCACAGCTGCAGCGTTAAGAGCTGTGCCACTGTGAGTAGTGTAGACATAGCCTTTAGACAGCAGTAGATCAACAGAAGAACTCTTCCATCAACCTAGTTACCACCTCTTGGGGTGATGGATTTATTACAGCAACAGGAGAACCCCTCCCATCACTGCAGTAAGTGTTTACACTGAAGCTCTACAGCGAATGCACCGCTGCAACTATGCCACTGTTGTGTTTTAAGTGGAGAAATAGCCTAAGACAGTTTTAAAGAAACTATACCCAGGGTACGTTTACACTGCAATTAGACATCCTCAGCTGGCCCATGCCGGTGACTCAGGCTAAGGAACTGTTTAATTGTGGTGTAAACGTTTGGGCTCGGGCTGCAGACTTCAAGACTGTGGCAGGGTCCCAGAGTCCAAGCTGTGGCCCTAGCCCAAACATCTACATCACAATTAAACAGCTCCTTAGCCAGAGCCCTATGAAGCTGAGTCAGCTGGCACATAGAATCATAGAAGATTTGGGTTGGAAGAGACCTCAGGACTAACTCCCAAGAGACCAACACCCTGCTCAAAGGAGGACCAACCCATGTAAATCATGCCAGCCAGGGCTTTGTCAAGCCAGGTCTTAAAACCTCTACAGATGAAGATACCACTACCACCCTAGGTAACCCATTCCAGTGTTTTGCCACCCTCCTAGTAAAAGAGTTTTTTCTAATATCCAACCCAGACCTCCCCCACTGCAACTTGAGACCATTGTTCCTTGTTCATCTGTCACCACTGAGAACAACCTAGCTCCGTCGTCTTTGTAACCCCCCCTTCAGGTAGCTGAAGGCTGCTATCAAATCCCCCCTCACTCTTCTCTTCTGTGGACTAAATAATCCCAGATCCCTGAGCTTCTCCTCATAAGTCATGTGCCCCAGCCCCCTAAACATTTTCATTGCCCCCCACTGGACTCTTTCCAATTTGTCCACCTCCTTTCTGTAGTGGGGGGCCCAAAACTGGATGCAATACTCCAGATGTGGCCTCACTAGTGCCGAACAGAGAGCAAATAATCACTTTCCTCCATCTCCTGGCAATGCTCCTACTAATGTAGCCCAATATGCCGTTAGCCTTCTTGGCACAAGGGCATACTGCTGAATCATATCCAGCTTCTCGTCCACTGTAATCCCCAGGTCCTTTTCTGCAGAACTGCTGCTTAGCCAGTCGGTCCCCAGCCCGTAGCAGTGCATAGGATTCTTCCATCCTAAGTGCAGGACTCTGCACTTATCCTTGTTGAACCTCATCGGATTTCTTTTAGCCCAATCCTGCAATTTGTCTAGGTCACTCTGGACCTTATCCCTACCCTCCAGCATATCTACCTCTCCCGCCAGCTTAGTGTCATTTGTGAACTTGCTGAGGGTGCAATCCATCCCATTATCCAGATCATGAAGATATTGAACAAAACTAGTCCCTGCGCTGACCCCTGGGGCACTCCACTTGATATTGGCTGCCAACTAGACATTGAGCCGTTGATCACTACCCGTTGAACCCAACGATCTAGCCAGTTTTCTATCCATCTTATAGTCCATTCATCCAATCCATACTTTTTTAACTTGCTGGCAAGAATGCTGTGGGAGACTGTATCAAAAGCTTTGCTAAAGTCAAAGTATATCACATCCACCACTTTCCCCATATCCACAGAGCCAGTTATCTCATCATAGAAGGCAGTCAGGTTGGTCAGGCATGACTTGTCCTTGGTAAATCCATGTTGACTGTTCCTGATCAACTTCCTCCCCTCCAAGTGCTTCAAAATTGATTCCTTGAGGACCTGCTTCATGGTTTTTCCAGGGACTGATGTGAGGCTGACTGATCGTAATTCCCCAGATTCTCCTTCTTCCCTTTTTTAAAGATGGGCACTATATTTGCCTGTTTCCAGTCATCCAGGACCCTCCTCAATCACCACAAGTTTTCAAATATAATGGTCAATGGCTCTGCAATCACATCAGCCCACTCCCTCAGCACCTCACATGCATTACATCTGGCCCCATGGATTTGTGCACATCCATCTTTTCTAAATAGTCCTTAACCTGTTCATTCACCACTGAGGGCTGCTCATCTCCTCCCCATACTGTGCTGCCCAGTTCAGCAGTCTGAGAGCTGACCTTGTCTGTGAAGACCGAGGCACAAAAAGCATTGCCAGCCACAGGTTTTTAATTGTAGTGTAGACATACCCTAAAATGACGTTCAGATGAGAAAACTACAGAATCATCAGAGCCACACCTTAGAATCCTTTGTTGTAAATGTTTGATGTTTGGCAGCATTACAGCTCTTTAAATGTTTACCCTTCAAGGTCATCCACACAAGAACGAAGGAGAGCACTGAAGAAAAATACAATAAATACACTAGTCACCTCTATTTGGGGAAATGACTCATGATTTTGGGTGCCCTGTAAGGTGACTCAAGTTGGACACCCCAAAAATGGAAGTACTCAAAATCCCTATTCACTTCCAAAAATTTAGGCCATGGAACCTTATATAGAACATCCAACAATATGGACTCGAAAAATACAGAGAGCCAGGATATTCCTTTTCATGCAAATGATACTTCAGATGAAAAATACACTTCAAAAATTACTTCATAAGAAGCGTAGAGAGCAGGTGCACTCCATTTCTTCCTTTGATGGGAGGATAGGATGCAATTAATGTTCTCTGATTTTAGAAGGTTGTTTTTCATTGCTTTTTTATTCTCCTTACAAAATGGAAGAATCTAACCCACTTCCTTTACGTTACTTCTCTTTCCTGGTCCTTTTTTCTCTCTCTCTTTCTTTCATTTTTGTTTAGAACATATCATATTTTACCAGGTAAAATAACAATGAAAAATTAATATCTTATTTCCAGGACTGTCCTGGAAATCAAGCCAAGTTTTTTTCCTCTCAATAGAGTTCAGTTCTCAATTGTACTTCTGCAGTAGCTGTACAATACCATTCTGTACAATAGTGATCTAGCCAAAGATCCATGCCTACAAGGTTTAAAAGGGTCAAGAGCAGTTCTTTCATTCTGGACTCCTGGAATCCTATCGTTGCACTCAGCCGGCTTATTTTTACTGGAAATGAAATGAAAGGCTGGAATACCTTGCTCTCAAAATCAGGCTATTACTCTCTTTCCAGATGGGGCCCATGATTGAAATATTGCAGAATACGCATGCATTGGCAGGACAGTGCAGGGAAACCGCCACAATGTATGATAGCAATACAGGATAATTTGTCATTTCTAACCCCCAAACCCCATTAACAGATATTTTACTAGACAGAGGGGTTTTCAGAATTGCTGCACCTGTAGAGTGAAATAAAATGATTTATCTAGTATTTTGCTTCAAGGAAAGTCAGGATTTTAGGTGACTTTCTATATTCTCTCCCCTCTCACATCTAAGAGATGGTTTCTTCATCAAGGAGCTCAAACTGTTGGGGAGAATCATTGACATTAATTGGCATCAGAGGGTATGTGGGACACGTGAGTGGGCAAACTAGAAGAGTGAAAGTTTGGGTTCAGCTGAATCTCTCTGCTCTCTTTCCCTGAAAGTAATAGACAAGAAGCAAAGGCTTTTGTAGGCTTAATAGGGTAGGAATAGGAACTTATATGAAGTTCCACTTATAAAGGTTTATGAGGGGTTAATAAGTGATTAATAGATGTTCTAAACATTTTACTGATAGGAGTACTACACATGTTATACAGGATTAGAAACACATCACTTGAAGGTGTTATAGAGTATTATAAACTATGGTTTTAATTAACCTATTGACCTGTTGGACTCTAACAACTCATTAACCATTTATTAAAACATCATCCAATCATTTATTAACTCTTTAAAAACTATTTATAAATTGTATCAGAGGGGTAGCCGTGTTAGTCTGGACCTGTAAAAAGCAGCAAAGAGTCCTGTGACACCTTATAGACTAACAGACATATTGGCGCATAAGCTTTTGTGGGTGAATACCCACTTCATCACATGCATGTAGTGAACTTTCATAAAAGTTGACCCTTAATAGTTCTGGGCCTGAAGAAATTAAAAAAAACCCCAATATGATGGTTTTATACCAGTTTCTCATCCCTGTATGGTTGATGCCATCCCTGGTAACTAAATGGATCCCTGTTTCCCAGCCAGCTGTAAGTGTGTGTTGTATTTCCTATGCGCAGTGTAGTTGTAGCCACATCAGTCCCAGGATGTTAGAGAGACAAGGTGGGCGAGAAAATATCTTTTATTGGACTAACTTCTGTTGGTGACAGAGATACCAACAGACAGAAGTTGGTCCAATTAAAGATATTACTTTGCCCACCTTGTCTCTTTACTGTATTTCCTAGCATACCAAATGCCTGTGGAACTTTCAGTGCGTTTGAAAATGCAGCAGATGAGAACACTAGATCAATCTGTTTGTTTCTAAAGAGAATGACAAAAAAGGAACTCCTGTGACCATGAAAGATATGCAGGATCAACCAGGTACTGCAATGGTTGAAACAGTTCAAGGTAAGTCTACACTTCAAGCTGCGGGTGAGATTCCCAGCTTGAGGAAACATACTCATGCTAGCTCTCATTGAGCTTGGTCGCTAAAACTAGCATGTAGTTGTGGCAGTTCGAGCGGACCAGCTGCCCTGAGTCTGTGCCTAGGGTCTCAGATGGGTATATACTGGGGACAGCTAGCCCCTCCCACTGCTCGGGCTCCCAAGGCTATGCTCTATTTTTATCACCCTATCTCAATGAGAACTATCAAGAATATGTCTCCTTAAACTGGGAATCACACCTCCACATAGGCATTGGGTATAATAGGCTTAGCTTCCCCTGGCTCAGCCACCTCCGCTGGTTTGCAGGTTTTTGCAGTTTGTAAGGGCTGAGAGTGGACTGGGCTTCTCCTGGAGAAAGTTTTTGCTTATTATGCACCATGAACCCTCCCAGGGCGGCTGGGAGGCGCTATCTGTTACTCAACCTCTCAGGTTCATCAGTAATCTCTCTGGAGTCCAGAGATTACTGATGAACTTGGGCAGCTGAGTAGCAGCTACACTTGAGCTGGAGGTGAATGGGTGGCAGGTGGACCACCCCCCTTCAGGGAGGCTAGCCCCCTGGCCCTGAACTCTCCCTCCACTTCCCCCACTCCCATGACCGGAGGAGCCCCAGGTTGGCCTGAGCCACCCCAGCTGTGACAGGTCAGCCACGCCAGAACTGGCATGGCACATATAAAAATCTCAAGAAGAACTTTTGCTTTTCCTATCGGGAGGCATGAGGTCTTGGGAGAGGGTGCAGGGTCCTGGCAGCATTTACCATGGCTCCCAGGAAGCGGCTGCCAGGTCCCTTCAGTCCCAAGTGGATGGGCAGCCAGGGAGGCTCTGAGGAGCCGCTCGCTGCCCTCTCGCCAGCACCCCCATAGCTCCCATTGGTCACGGTTCCCAGCCAATAGGAGCTGTGGATCCGGCACTTGGGCAGAGGCAGCACATGGAGTCTCCCTGAACCTAGGGGCCACAGGGATCTGGTGGCTGCTTCTGGGAGCCACATGGAGCCAAGGCAGGTAGGGAGCCCACCTTAGCCCCAGGCCTCCACTGCGCCACTGAATGGACTTTTAACAGCCTGGTCGATGGTGTTGACTGGAGCCACCAGGGTCTGTTTTCTACTGGGTATTCCAGTCAAAAACTGGACACCTGGCAACCCTCTGTGGTACTACTGGGCCTGTGGAGCCTTGTATTGAATGTAACCCTGTTTTACTGCTCTCCATCTATCTCTCCCCATTTTTCTCCATTCATCCCTCTTTAAATAAATATTTCCTTTTCCTATATTCACTGTACTCTTCCATTGTGTGTGTGTGTGTGTGAGTGTGGTTCACTCTGGGGGGTTTGGAACAGGTGCCCCTGGGGTGGAAGGGACTTTCCCTGCTGTATTCCTGTGCATGCCTTTTCTTGGCCAGAGCTGCCTGCAGAGCGGACTCCACCTTGGCCACGAGGGCGCTAAAGTTACACACACTAATGGGTAACGAAGATCATTGGGATCAAAATACATATACCAATCCTCTTCAGTGTGTAATTCATACTGTAACTGGACAATGGATCATCCATACATATATCTTCTGCTTACAAAGGACATGAGAATTATGCAAGTTTTATTTGAAAAGGGAAGGAAGGCAGTTAGGTCAAAAAGAGTGGAAAATGTCACATTGTCCATGATTACCAAAGGATATGCAAGAGATATGTTCTGTGAAATGCAAATAACTTACCTGGGGTAACAGGAAAAGGGAGTACATTATCTCGCCCTCAGGAAACAGGAGATAATGAAATAGATGCCAAGTAAAGATTGTAAATTGGAAGCAAATAAAACAGTTTTTCCAACTTCCACTGTTTTCTAGGGGTCACTTAGCATTTTGTCTAAACAATTTTTTCATTCAATAGGATTAAAAGAGAAATTCAACTAGTTACCATTATTGACCAGTTAGTAAACACATACTGTATATCTGTATTGGAATACCTACCAGATACAAACACTCCCTCTTTTATCTCCTTGAAAGCTACTTCAAGTTCTTTGGGTAGCAGCCATCATTTATTTATGTTGCACAGCACCCAACCCTAATACTACTGGCCTGTGAGCACTCATGTAATACAGACAGAATGAAAATTCTTGTCATTAATGCATTGGCTGAGAGTCAAGATATCGGTGTCCATTTCTAGACTCTGCTTTTCTTCCGATGTCATCTTAGTCCTTTGGTGCCTCAATTCCCCATCCATAAAATGGGAATGAAGGTAATTTTTCTCCCACCCTTTGGTCCTGTCCACACTGGGAAAATGAGTGGTGTTTTAAAGTGTGTTAACTAACACATTTAAACTTAACTTGTTTTGAAATACACTTAGCACCTAGGAGGAGGTGCCTTAAAGTGTGATTGTTAGTTATGGTTAACCAGAAGCTCCATGCTTTTGTTTATGCTAAGGATGAAATCCTGGCCCCCAATTAAAGTCCATGGCAGTTTTTCCATTTACTTCAGGGGAGTCAGGATTCCAACTTAGGTGCTAAAAATGTGTTAAAACAGGTTAATTAAAATGTCTTAAATGTCATTTTCCCAGTGTAGACTTAACCTGTCTGTCTCTTTGTCTATTTAGGTTGAGACCTCTTCGGGGCAAGGCCTGCTCCTTCTGAATGTTTGTAGAGTCTCTGACAGGACTCCTCAATCTACGTGTTATGCCAGTTTAAATAAGAATAAATAATTAGAGATGGTGGAAATTTTACTTCACAAACTTCCTTTTATGAATGATGTCAAAATGACAGCATTAATGCAAAATGTTTGCTTCTTTCCACATTTCCTATTTTCCAATGACAAATTGAAAACAACCAAACAGTTTTCATTTTTTCCTCAGAAAAAGTCAGTGATTTTTTTAAATTACAAATTTTCATTTATATTGAAATTCTTCATGAAAAAATTTCATTTTCTGATCAGCTTTATAAATAAATAATAAAAAAATACTAATAATTTGGCAGGGCTCACTGTATCATCGCCCTAGTCAGGATGCTCCTGTCCTCCACTGGTGCTTCTCCAGCAGTATATACACTGAAGCAAGTTACTCCTCTCTCTCCACAACCAGTAAAGGGACTGCCCCAGCACTCAGTCTGCCAGCTCACAAAGGAGAGCTGCTAGTACATTCACACTTTCCTCTCAGCTGCGTCTTTCTTCCCCATCTTCCCCTTCCTCCTCACTCACACCAATGATTCTTCCCTTCCAACTTTAGCACCCCACTCCTCTCTCCACCCAGCCATCTGCCACCGTTTCTGCAGCACCTCCCTACCTTCCACACCCACTATCTGCCTTGCTGGGTGTGACTACCAGACCTGACCCATCTCTTCCTAGTACCTGCTCAGCTTCAAGATCCTCCACTCACACATGTCTTGTCTCTGCCTCCTTTGTTTCAGCACCTCCCACTGTCCTGAGGAGGAAGGAATAAATAGCCTGGCCCAATGCCTATATATAGTAAAGTATTCAGACTTTGGCATAATCTGGGTGGGCAGCAATTCAGCAAGTGGGAGAGATCATGTATGAGATCTCTGCATCTTCCCTCCCACAGGTGATGCGTGTTTCTTGCATTCCTCTGGGCTAAAGCCACATCAGATCCTGCCTCAGAATAGTTATTGTTCTTATTGAGCGTCAGCAATTTTGTGGTGGACACATAAATATATCTTTATCTATTGTGCAATCATTAAACCTAAATCAACAGACAATACTAAGCAGCTATTTAATTATGTACACACATTTTATTATCTTCAAGGAGGAACATCTAACTGCCAGAGGCACTGTGTTCCTTAAATTCCACTTCACGTTTACAGTAGATCTTAAATCTCATTTAATATGCTTGTAATAATGAAATTATAATTAAACAAGCTAATTATATTAACAATGATTAATTCTGGAGTTGGCTGAGAAATGCTCACACACACAGCCCACAGAAACGTTGGAGAAAAAAAATTGTTGGCAAATTTTTAAATTTTTTTTTTCAGGTTTACATCAAAATCTGAAAACTAAAATCATCCAAAGACTGCAACATGTCTGGTTTTCAGGTTTTTTTGCCTTTAAGAATCCTCCCCAAAAATATTTCCCATAGAAAAATTTTCCTTTTAAAACTTGTTTTTGGACAGAAATGTTTTTGACAGTTTTACTTAACTCATATATAGCATTTAACAAACAGTCATGGTCAGAACCTATTCCCATTAAAGCACATGGGAGATTTGCCATTGAGTTTAATGCACCAGGATTTGGTCCTGATGAATCTCACAAAACCGCTGAAAGATATCCGCATAGGAGTATAAACCCAATTTTATAGATCAGGAAAGAGTGGTTAAGTGAAATGCTGAAGGGTTCTAAGGAAGTTAGTATCACAACCTGAAATCAAATTCAAGAGCACATGGCTATCAGTCCTGTGTTCAGAGCATAATAGTACAGTCTTCTTTGTATGTAATCCTTTTACTGAGTCAGGATTAAGAATGTGAACAGAGGAACTAAGGACGATAGAGAGCATGCAGATGGCCACAGGTGTGCAAATACAATAGGTACAGATAGTACACTGCCACACTCCCTCCCTGTGCTGTGCCACAAGGACAAGGCAATAGTCAGCCTACGAAAGCTCAGCCTTTAAGGATACTTCACCATTCAAGTCAGTGGTAGTTCTGATTTCTTTGGGAACAGGCTCAAGCCCCTAAAGTTGTATCCTAGGCCTCTTGGCAGAAATTGTGATCTGCTAAACATGATAATATCAGTTTATACCAGGGTGAGTCATACCAGCTATGAACTAATCTCCAGGCAGCATTACCCAGGGCCGCCCAGAGGATTCAGGGGCCCTGGGGAAAAGCGGGGGAGTTGCGGCACTTGTACTCACCCAGTGGCCGTCCGGGTCTTTGGCGGCATTTCAGCAGCGGGCGGCCCTTCAGTCGCTCCGCATCTTCGGCAGCAGTGAAGGGCCCCCAGCCACTGAAATGCCACCAAAGACCTGAACCGCCACCGGGCCAGGGCTTGCGGGGCCCCTGTGGGGCCTGGGGCCTGGGGAAAATTGCCCCACTTGCTCCCGCCCCCGCCCCCAGTGGCCCTGGCATTACTCTAACTGTACTCTTATTCTGGAAACACTTTTTTGTGAGCTACACCTCATTCTTGCCTGTAAACGTGTTGCATAAAGGGTGGGGAAACCTAAATTCAGGAACAAAGTATACAGTAATTATTCAGACTACATCAGTTACGTAGGTTAAGTTTTGGTTTGCCATTACATTATCCTCAGATTCTCCAGCCCACTAAATACACTGTATGTTGCTTATGCAGTACAAAATGAACCTAAACTGGCTCCCAGGAGGATTCCCCTCTGCAGGGGGATTCTCCACCAGTGTAAAGCTGGTTGAGACAGCTCCATCAGTTTCTATACCAGCTTTGCTACCTCCTACTCTGGAGCTTTGCCTGCCGGAGAAAGAGGCACTTCAGGGCAAGAAAAGGGGGATGCCACAGCAGGAAGGGAAGACAGGGGTCTGTCAGGAGGAAGAGAAGATACATAGGACAGGAGAGGATGTGTTGTGTCTTTAGATCTTTACCCTCCAAAAAATAATATGAAGAAACCACATGGGCACAGCTGGGTCCCAATGAACTGTGTACACAACTATTCCAGGTTTAGCTATATACATATTGAAGCTCTGGTTGGTTTCTGGCAGCTTCTATAACTTAAAACGCTAGTGGGCTCACAAACTATTTAAAGTTGTACTCCTATTCCTAACCATTATAGGATGGGAAGGGCAGGGGTCATGGTACAGTGAGATTCACTCCTGGCATAATGTCCCTGATTTGGTGTCTTATTAGTTAAGTCTAAAAATCAGTGCTCAGTAAGGATTCCTCCCAAATCATGGGTAGTGGTAATTTCACATAACTTGTGGTCAGTCTTGTTAAAGCCAGTGTCTGATTCACACTTACCCTTGTGTTAATGTAGTTGCACTGGTGCAAAACTGAAGTAAAGTAGTGGTGAACCAGGCACTCTTGGAGTAGGAGTAGGATTTTTGATTTCCTGCTACCTCTCCTCTGGTGCACTCATTCATACCTATGTAAAGTGAGTGCAGAGGATGTGTGAAATGCAATCATTATGATCTGGTAGTGGCTTATACTCATCTTGCACAGGTATGAATGACTAGACCAGGAGTATGGCAATGGAGATTCAGGGCCAGATCTGCAGCTAGTGAAAAGCAGCAGAGCTCCATTAACTAATGTAAAGTGACTTACCACACTATTTCATTCAGACATTCACTGCAAGTAGTCCTGTCCCAATAAAGTGAAATATTTTATTGGGGGAAAAAAAAAACCTTCCTGAGATCCCAAATTAGAAACAAAATATTCTAGACATTACTATTTTGGGTGAAAACCTGGCTCAGCTGAAGTCACTGGCAAAGTTCCCATTGATTTCAATGGAGCCATGATTTCACCTTTAGTGTTTTATATATCCCTTTTCATACACAGATCATTGAGAACTTTAGAGAGGTGCGAGTCTGGCCATTTTTATTTAAGCACCTACATGTGGAGCCTCTCTTTAGGGATATGTATTACCATGCCCAGCAAAGAAGTGCACAAGTGAATAGGTATGGGGAATAAATTAGCCCCTCATCCCTAAAAATTGTTCCTTTAGGTAAGGACTGATGCATGTTGGCAGGCCAACGTGGGGAAGCTTGCCCTGCTGCTGCCTCTATTGTGTCTGTCATCTGGTTAGATAGAGCAGAGGCTTTCAACCTTTCTAAACCATAGGCACTGACTCCAGGGGTGCTCCGGGCCTGGAGCACCCACGGGAAAAAAAATGGTAGATGCAGCCCCTTTATCAGCTCCCCCCACCCTCCCAGTGCCTCCTGCCTGCGGGCAGGCTCCACAGATGAGCATCTCCCCCTCCCTACCCATACCTCCAGCCTGCTGCAATCAACTGTTTCATGGCATGCAGGAGATGGGGAGGAAGGGGGAGGAACAAGGACCCAGCACACTCTGGGAAGGGGGCAAAACTGGGTAGGAAAAGGCGGGGTGTGGTCTTAAGGGAAGGGGTGGAGTGGGGGTGGGGTTTGGGGCAGATCTGAGGGTCAAGCACCCCCCCAGCACTTTGGAAAGTCAGCGCCTGTGGTCCAGACTACTGTACACCTTTCAGGAGTCTGATTTGTCTTGCGTACCCTAAGTTTCAGCTCACTTAAAAACCACTTGCTTTCAAAATCAGACATAAAAATACAAGTGTCACAGTACACTATTACTGAAAAATTGCTGACTTTTTCATTTTACTATGTAATTATAAATCAATTGTCCTTACTTTTCAGTGTATAGTATATAGAGTAGCATAAACAAGTAACTGTGAAATTTTAATTTGTACTGATTTTGCTAGTGCTTTTTATGTAGCCTGTTGTAAATCTAGAGAAATATCTAGATGAATTTATGTGCCTCCTGGAAAACCTCTGCACACCACCACGGATACACATACCCCTGGCTGAGAACCACTGAGAGAGAAGACTCTAACCTGCAGGCCTACTTACACAGCATCTTTGATTTTGGAGGCATCCTGAAAGCTCCAATGTTAATGTGGTGTTGAGAGAGACAGTCAACTATTTCTGATCTTAATGGCTGAACTTAATATCTAAGACTGACCCTAGGCCCCATTATGTCTGCTATGATGGCACAGAGCAGTTTTAAAGGCACAAAACAGTCCTAAAGCCCTGTTGTGCTTTCTCTTTGCCTAGCAGGAATACACTTATGGTTGAAAACGGGCATAGAATCAGCCCTACATCAACCCTCTGCCCCACATAGCTGCAGTCTAGGGGATAGGACAATCACAGCTGCATCATAAGCACTGAACAACCAACAGTCCCCTGCTCCTTCTGAGCTCAAAAGCATGCCAATCAGGCAGGTTGCCCAAGCAGGTGGCTCCACTGTAGCCCATCTGTTTTCATTATTCTGCCTGCAGACCAAGCTAATTAGTCCCAGGCTCAGCTGCAGGCCCTTGTTCCTGAGACTCAGCTGCTGAAGTAGTCCATTGACAGCTGTTGTAGCTGGGAGTAACTCAGAGCAGCCCTTACTCTCCCCAAACCAGGGGTAGGAAGACAGGGAAGCTTGCAAGTGAAGTTGCATCAGAAGTGGTAGTCAGATCCCTATGCCCTCCCATGGTGCTGCTCTCTCCCCCATATCTCCTCACAGAATGTCTGGCAGCTGATAGGGCAGGTGGAAAATGTGGTGAGAAGGGGAGTTGTATCTTTGCTCTCTGCGTAATGTTAAGAATGTGAGGAAATCATAGGGACACAACTGGGTTCCAAATGACTGTATGCCAACTATAAGTATACCTCTACCCTAACATAACGCTGTCCTCGGGAGCCAAAAAATCTTACCGCATTGTAGGTGGAACCGCATTATGATCCGCTGGAGCGCACAGCCCCGCCCCCCCGGAGCACTGCTTTACCGCGTTATATCTGAATTTGTGTTATATAGGGTCGCGTTATATTGGGGTAGAGGTGTATATATGTAGCTAGGCCTGTATATTTATGTACACTGTTTCTCTGGCAGGGTTCTGGTGGTTTCTGCAATAGAAGACAGGGAGGACTACTAGATCCCTCCCAAACTATTTAAAGGGATACTACCCCCATCCCTATACATCACAGGGAGACATGTGATTGGGGGAACAAGGCATTGGCAACTGAAGGACTCCATGGTGCTGCTATCTTGGCACACAAGACATTGACATACAGCAAATTTGGCTCCTCCTGAGTCCCACTCAAGATGAATCTATGTGTCTGGTGAAGTGGGCTGTAGCCCATGAAACCTTATGCTCAAATAAATGTGTTAGTCTCTAAGGTGCCAAAAGTACTCCTGTTCTTTTTACTCAAGATGAAGCTACAGTCAAACAATTTCTGACCTCAGAAGTTTTAGGTAGTAATAGCACACTACATAGTTTTATAGTGCAATTCTGTGTTTCAGGGGGACATGCCAATACAGTAATACAGAGGCTGGAGTTAAGGTTTTCACATTTGAAAGTGAGCCTAAGGAAACGGATGTGTGCAGTGTGGGTGGTCATACACTAGGACTGAAACACAGCTTGTCCTGGAGGGGATAAGTCCCCACACAGGAAGTCCCCACATTAGTATGCCAGTTGCGATTGATCTGGATATTAATGGCAACTCAACTGTAATTTTGTTAGTTTTTAGTGACTGCATTGACAGGAGGTTTGTTTGAACAACCTTAACTATAGGGTAGCAAAATGTTTTGTTTGGAGGCCTGTAACTGGGTCCTTTCCTCGCCCCCCCCCCCCCCCCCCTTGCTGAAGCTCTTTGCTGTCCCAATAAAGCACTACGAGCCTTTTCTTGATGCAGCACCCATGGCTTTTATTCACACAAAGTTCCCACCACCAGTGATACTATTTACAGAGCTTTACAGGTCTTACTGTCTCCTCTTTTACAGGGAGTCTACCCCAGCCTGGAGACCACCCTTTCTCTGGCCATTCCCCCCTGTTCTCTGGCTGTCAGCCAGCCTTTATGGCCCTTCAACCTGCAGGCCCACAGGTGCAGCCAGTTCCAGAGGCCAGGCACCAGACTTCTTCCCAGCCCCAACCTATTTCCCCTGATTGGGGCTGGCTGAGCAGGGGCTAATTAGGTGCCCTTGCAGCAGCACCCTGCTACAAGGCCAAATATTAAATTCATATGGAAACCTACGTAAAAGAAAAATAAATTGCTAGTACAAATCTTCATTAGATTGTCACTGAAGTTATGCAGTTATATAGCAGCTCAGGGTTTGGTTCCCTCCTTCTTTAAGTTGTGAAAATGAGGTCTCTGAGAACCTGCCAATCAGATTGCCTGGGAAGGCATGACCAGCAGCAGAAACATTAGCTCTGAATCTGTCTTTTCTGTTGCCTTTACTTTTGCCACGTGCACTCCTCATGGCAGTATTCAAACCTTTCAGTTGTCCCTTTCAAATGAAAATCTGTATCCCACAAGGCCCAGCCACCAGACCCATCAAGATGTTTCCCCCCACTATTGGATTTCCGAAGGTCAATTCTAGTTTCCAAACCTGGCCTGCTAACTTTGGAGAACCTCTGATCACTTTCCAGTCAATCTGTGCTTGTGGATCTGAAGCAGTGCTGTGGCGTCTGATGTTTTTTGAGGGGGGAAATAGTAAATTTTGCCATCAATGTCTAAGTAGCAAATGAGTCAGCGCTTTCTTGTAAAACAGTAGTAGCGCAAGAGTGCTGAGTCACAGTTTTGAATGTACACTAAGGCTCTCCCTTATCTGCACGGACAATACATTTTCTGTTTGCTTCAGCAGTGAGACTATTACTCTGAGACTTTAAAAATGGTTTGTGGTCTCATGTCTTTTCTCAGATCAGCATTTAACTGTTTCATTTCATTACACCTGCACCTTCAGCTGGGAGCTGTAATTCATGCTCTTACATGGTAACTAAAATTCATCCTGAGGAAGCTAGAAAACATTCAGCGCCATGCCCTTCTCCCCTAACATCATCCACCACAACTGCTAATTCCATGGAGTAAAAGCCTCGGTGAATGACATGGGTAGGAGTGGTGATGAGGAGAGTCATGAAAAATGAAACAATGGTGGGGTGGAGGAGAGACGGAAGGTTTTGCTTAAAATTAATACAGAGCAAAAGGCCAAGAATAAAAGTCCCACTGATGAAGGAGAGAAAAATCCAGGGTGGCAAATATATTATATATGGAAAAAATAAAGCAGGGCCAAAGAGCAGCAGATGTGTTAATTGTATATGGTGTTTAACCCTCAGGTTTTCCTAGATCTTATTGTAAGCTCTCCTTCATTCCTGTGGTTTTCTTGGACACAATAGTGGCACAATGGCACTACATAGTTCCCCAGAGGTAAGGGTGAGCGCTGCTGTTTCTTTCTCCTCTCTCTACAGACATCCCTGTTTCAGATGAAGGAGAGTTTGGTGTATTTCACCCTGCTCTGGGATTCCAGGATGACACAGTTTGTCTATTCAGGGCCTAGTCCTCTTCATGTTGAAATCATTGGCAAATTGCCCATTGACTTCAAGGGTGTAGAGCTGGTTCCACAGTGACTCTTAAAATTATAGTGCCAGATGAGTTCAGCTTTCTGGCTACAAAATCAGTCTCAAGAATGGAGTTCATTCCCAAAATACTGAAATCAACTTTAAAGAGTTTTCCCACCAACTTTATGGTTGAAAAGAACAAGCATGAGCTTCCCTTTAGAAGTAAAAACATGCAGTCACTATCTCATCCCAGAGCATGATAAATATTGCCTACACTTTACCATTCAATAGTGCATACTGTTTTTTGGTCTCGTACGGCTCCTTTTTGTTCAGGGATTTCTTTTGTAAACCTTCCCTTAACACCCTCTAAGGAAACAGGAGCAACTGATTGCCAAATGCCACATTTCCCATTGGGAAACAACATTTTCAGCCATCTGAAAGCTCGGTGTACCACTGAACAGCAAAGCAGCACAAAGTATGGTATTTATAGTACATTTTATGTGACCAAGACATTGGCAGTTAAACCACTAGAAACCAATAAATGTCCTGGTGCCATTTAAGTTGTCAACAGGATATAGGTTGTTGTAAGGGGAACACCTACATTTCTGTAGGCTCCTTTTGTATGATTAAGTATGGTCGATATTTACACATGATTTATTAGGAATGTTTTGACTAAGGAATACAGTAATTTCCTCCACTGTAACAATGCAACGCCCATCAAACCACTAAAAGCTGATCTGGTGTCAGCTCAATTCTTCAGAATGATGCTTCTCAGCAGAGAAACTTCTGTATTTTATGGTAAACATTCTAACATGTAACAGCTTTGTTTGTGTAGGGGGTAGCACAGGAGAAATCATTTTATTAAACAAAATCTTTATGCTGCAAGTACTGGAGGTAAAAAGAGCAGGGTTGGATGGAATTCTGATTCTCCAGCCCATAAGCAAAAATGTCTTTTGAAGTAAATTAATTGTGGCTCTGTAAAACTGAAGTTAGTTATTTTAAACATTTTTGGCTATTTAATACCTATCTTCCCCCTCCCCCTCAACTTCCCCCAACCACTCTTTCATAGATCACATCCAATTCTTAAACTACAAAGGCCCAATTCAGTGTTTACACAGAGTATAGTGGGGTTAGAATAATTATTCCAAGCCAGCCAATTTATAGACAGGCCTGGATCACAGAGCTAGATTCTAATCTCAGTTACTAATTCTAATCTCATCTGGAATATAATCAAAGTGACTCACATCTCTGGATATATGCCAACGTAATTAAAATCAAAAAGTGGACCAGTTCAGATAAAATCAGAAGAGACCCAAACTTTTAACTACAAACTTTTAACCACAAACTGAACTGCAATTTTTTAAAAAATTGCTGTTACTTATTTACAAATATTTTTCATGCACCTTTGCCTTCTATCCTGGCATGAATGCATCAGGATTTCAGCACATTTTCAAAGCAATTTGCATAAGGAACAGAGGTAGAGAGAGACCCATGTTTATTTTTAAATGAAAGCTAAGATTCTTCTTTACAAAGTTTACATATCAGCATTCTCCCCCTGCCCCACATACACACATCAAAAAGACCAAATGATTGTTCTTCCCACATGCATCCCAATGTTTCAGTGGCTTTGAGTCCCATTTAGAGGTAATCTGCCCCTCCTTCTGGCTAGGATGGGAAGTAGTTTAAATATGGTACGAAAGATTTTTCTAGCAGTAGTTCAGGGGTGGCTGCAAAAAAGGAAGTAATGGAAATTTCCCTAGGCATCATCATCTTGAGATATTTCCAGATGAAAGGTGTTTAGATAAGAGTCAGATAAACATTCCAATGGGCAGTTTAGCCAAACCAAACCTTTGCCTCTCACTAATATTCTGTTCTAGTCATATGTTTATACTACATCTATCACTGTGAAATCTGACTGCTTATCATTGGGAACTTAAAAGGGAGATGGTTTGAGGGGCTTCCATGTAGATGCCAGCACTTAGAGCAAGGAAAAAGTTCAGTATCAAGTGTTTCTGGTCATCTAATCTACCCTAGAACTAACATCCCAACAAAAAGAACAAAACCAGCTCTCTGAGATTAAATACAATTTTAAAACCATAGCAGTATTCAGTGAAAGATATTAAAAAGGATAAGGGCCTCCTTTTATTGTCATTACACCACAGTAAATGCAGCGCAATTGAGAGAAGAATTTGGAAGGAGGGCCTAGATTCTCTTGTCTGGCTGTGCGGAGTCCAGGACTGAGCAGGTGGGGAGAAAGGGCATATTTGCAGCACCCCAAACCTGGCAGCATCTGGGAGCCAATATGGTGCCTCGAGACACTTAGAGCAGCATCAAGGTGGATCTGATCTAGACTTGGCTCCCTATGGCCCCAACAGCCTGTTCCAGCAGTCAGAGAACATCTGAATGAGGAGCCAGTCTGGCCATGCACCTTCCTCCAAGAAGTGCTCCCATACCGGCCAGGAGAGGGAGTGACTAAGGCCTGGTCTACACTACGTGTTTAAACTGAATTTAGCAGCGTTAAACTGATCTAACCCTGCACCCGTCCACACAACGAGGCCCTTAATATTGATATAAAAAGCTCTTTAAACTGGTTTCTGTACTCCTCCCCAACAAGAGGAGTAGTGCTGAAATCAGTATTGCCATGTTGGATTAGGGTTAGTGTGGCCGCAAATCGACGGTATTGGCCTCCGGGTGGTATCCCACAGTGCACCATTGTGACCGCTCTGGAAAGCAATCTGAACTCGGATGCACTGGCCAGTCAGACAGGAAAAGCCCTGCGAACTTTTGAGTTTCATTTCCTGTTTGCCCAGCGTGGAGCTCTGATCAGCACAGGTGGCCATGCAGTCCCAGATCCAAAAAGAGCTCCAGCATGGACCGTATACGAAATACTGGATCTGATAGCTGTTTGGGGAGACAAATCTGTTCTATCTGAGCTCCGTTACAGAAGACGAAATGCCAAAGCATTTGAAAAAAATCTCCAGGCTATGATACAGAGTCCACAGCACAGTGCTGTGTGACAAGTGTTACGGAAAGCCAAAGAATCAAATCGACGCTCATGGAGGGAGAGAGGGGGGACTGAGGACTCCAGCTATCCCACAGTCCCCGCAGTCTCTGAAAAGTATTTGCATTCTTGGCTGAGCTCCCAATGCCTGTAGGGTTAAACACATTGTCAGGGGTGGTTCAGGGTATATCTCGTCAATTTACCCTCCTCCCTCCCCGTGAAAGAAAAGGGAAAAAAATCATTTCTTGACATTTTCACCCTATGTCTACTACATGCTGCTGGTAAACGGGGTGCTGCAGCACTGAACAGCAGCATCCTCTCCCCTCCCCTCCCCGGTGGCAGACGGTACAGTACAAAAGGACTGATAGCCGTCCTTGTCATCATCCCGTGAGTGCTCCTGGCTGGCCTCAGGTGAAGTCGGCCAGGGGCGCCTGGGTAAAAATAGGAATGACTCCTCGTTATTCCCGGCAGATGGTACGGAATGGCTGGTAACCGTCCTCATCATAGCAACTGGGGCTGAGCTCCATCAGCCCCCCTCTTTCATGTGTAAAGAAAAGATTCTGTACTGCCTGGACTATCATAGCAGCGGGATGCTGGGCTCCTCTCCCCCTCACTGTTTAATGTCCTGCCTGGAATATCATAGCAACTGGAGGCTGCCTCCCCCTCATTTTATCTCACTAAAAACTCAGTAAAAGCAGGAAAGAATTCTGTGGCACCTTATAGACTAACAGAAGTTTTGGAGCATGAGCTTTCGTGGGTGAATACCCACTTCATCGGATACATGTAGTGGAAATTTCCAGGAGCAGGTATATATATGCAAGCAAGCTAGAGATAACGAGGTTAGTTCAATCAGGGAGAATGAGGCCCTGTTCTAGCAGTTGAGGTGTGAAAACCAAGGGAGGAGAAACTGGTTTTGTAGTTGGCAAGCCATTCACAGTCTTTGTTTAATCCTGAGCTGATGGTGTCAAATTTGCAGATGAACTGAAGCTCAGCAGTTTCTCTTTGGAGTCTGGTCCTGAAGTTTTTTTGCTGCAGGATGGCCACCTTAAGGTCTGCTATAGTGTGGCCAGGGAGGTTGAAGTGTTCTCCTACAGGTTTTTGTATATTGCCATTCCTAATATCTGATTTATGTCCATTGTGACCAATCTACACGGGAGGTCCACTTCCTACACACCACGGTGCAAATAAGTGATGGTCACATTAACACCACCCTATACCGAAAACCTACCGACTGTTATGCCTACCTTTATGCCTCCAGCTTCCATCCCGGGCACATCACACAATCTATTGTCTACAGGCAAGCACTGAGGTACACCGCATCTGCTCTAACCCCTCAGACAGAGACCAACACCTACAAAATCTCCACCAAGCATTCTCAAAACTACAGTACCCACATGAGGAAATAAGGAAACAGATCAACAGAGCCAGACGTGTACCCAGAAGCCTTCTACTGCAAGACAAACCCAAGAAGGAAACCAACAGGACTCCACTGGCCATCACATACAGTCCCCAGCTAAAACCCCTCCAACGCATCATCAGGGATCTACAACCCATCCTGGACAATGATCCCACACTTTCACAGGCCTTGGGTGGCAGGCTAGTCCTCACTCACAGACAACCTGACAACCTGAAACATATTCTCACCAGTAACTGCACACTGCACCATAGCAAGTCTAGCTCAGGAACCAATCCATGCAACAAACCTCGATGCCAACTCTGCCCACATATCTACACCAGCGACACCATCACAGGACCTAACCAGATCAGCCACACCATCACTGGTTCATTCACCTGCACATCCACCAATGTAATATACGCCATCATATGCCAGCAATGCCTCTCTGCTATGTACATCAGCCAAACTGGACAGTCTCTACGGAAAAGGATAAATGGACACAAATCAGATATTAGGAATGGAAATATACAAAAACCTGTAGGAGAGCACTTCAACTTCCCTGGCCGAACTATAGCAGACCTTAAGGTGGCCATCCTGCAGCAAAAAAACTTCAGGATCAGACTTCAAAGAGAAACTGCTGAGCTTCAGTTCATCTGCAAATTTGACACCATCAGCTCAGGATTAAACAAAGACTGTGAATGGCTTGCCAACTACAAAACCAGTTTCTCCTCCCTTGGTTTTCACATCTCAACTGCTAGAACAGGGCCTCATCCTCCCTGATTGAACTGACCTCGTTATCTCTAGCTTGCTTGCATATATATACCTGCCCCTGGAAATTTCCACTACATGCATCTGACAAAGTGGGTATTCACCCACGAAAGCTCATGCTCCAAAACGTCTGTTAGTCTATAAGATGCCACAGAATTCTTTGCTGCTTTTACAGATCCAGACTAACACGGCTACCCCTCTGATACTAAAAACTCAGTGTTTCTTATTCCTGCATCCTTTATTACTTCATTACACAAATGGGGGGACACTGCCACCGTAGCCAAGGAAGGTTGGGGGAGAAGGGAAGCAACGGGTGGGGTTGTTGCAGGGGCACCCCCTAGAATGGCATGCAGCTCATCATTTCTGCGGGATCTGACACAGAGCAGCTGTGCTTTCTGGTTCTCTGATGCACTGGCTCTCTAGTACACTTGCCCCATATTCTAGGCAGGACTGACTCTATTTTTAGATAAAACATAAAGGAGGGAATGACCCGGGGAGTCATTCCCATTTTTGTCTTTGCGCCCCCGGCCGACCTCAGCGAGGCCAGCCAGGAGCACCCATGACAGCAGCAGACAGTACAGAACGACTGATAACCATCATCTCATCGCCAATTTACAATGACACAGCAGACGGTACAGAACAACAGATAACTGTCTCTGGTACCTTGCAAAGGCAAATGAATGCTGCTGTGTAGCACTGCAATACCGGCTCTGTCAGCGGCATCCAGTACACATATGGTGACAGTGACAAAAGGCAAAACAGGCTCCATGGTTGCCATGCTATGACGTCTGCAAGGGCAATCCAGGGAAAAAGGGCGCGAAATGATTGTCTGCCATTGCTTTCACAGAGGAAGGAATGAGTGACAACATTTACCCAGAATCACCCGCGACACTGTTTTTGCACCATTATGCTCTCAACCCAGAATTCCAATGGGTGGGGGAGACTGCGGGAACTATGGGATAGCTACGGGATAGCTACCCACAGTGCAACGCTCTGGAAATCGACACTAGCCTCTGTACATGGACGCACATCGCCGAATTATTGTGCTCAGTGTGGCTGCGTGCACTTGACTTTATACAATCTGTTTTACAAAACCGGTTTATGTAAAATCGGAATAATCCTGTAGTGTAGACATACCCATAGAGCTGCTATGCTAGTTCTATTCCATCCACAAATTCCTCTTATGTAAGAGAAATCCCCAGATAACAGGTAAGATTATTTCTGGCTGCTTTGCAGCAGTGGAGTGAAATCCATCTGCTGGTTGGTAGGGGATAATTAAGAACTGATGGCCAGGTCCTCAGCTGGTGCTAATCAGGAGAGCTTTAATGAAGCTCCATCAGTTTACACCAGCTGAGAGGCTGATTTGTCCTGAGCATGCTCCTGGCATAAATGTGTAATGTATTGGGGGGCTTCTCTAACTACATTTTCTTCTTTTTATCCTATGATTCATATGTGGTTTTGCCATGTGGGCTTTCTTGTATTTGTAATTTGGAAACTAGAACTAGGCATTATTATACTAGCACCAGAGCTAGATATGAATGGTCTGTTCTTTGTGATTGGGTGTGCATCACTCTGCACCTAATGGGAAGGATCAAGAGAGCTGGCTGAGCTATTCATAACTTATCGTTTATCCAGTTCCTGTAACTGCTTTTTGTTTGTGAATTGTTCATGAGTGGATCACAATCTTCCCCAAATTTGTTCAATATTCATAATGAAGTCATTTGTGTGGACAAATTACAACCTCCCCACGGGTTTCAGAGGGGTAGTCATGTTAGTCTGTATCAGCAAAAACAACATCGGGTCCTTGTGGCATCTTAGAGACTAACAGATTTATATGGGCATAAGCTTTCATGGGCTAAAACCCACTTCATCAGATGCATGGAATAAAAAATACAGCAAGCAGAATATATATTATAGCTTCCAACCTGAAGCAAACACTCATCAGCAACTACACACTACACAACAAAAACACTTACCCAGGAACCAATCTCTGCAACAAACCCTGTTGCCAACTCTGTCCGCATATCTATTCAAGGGAAACCATCATAGGATCTAACCACAACAGTCACACTATCAGGGGCTCATTCACCTGCACGTCTACCAATGTGATATGTTCCAGCAATGCCCCTCTGCCACGTACATTGGCCAAACCGGACAGTCTCTTCGCAAAAGAATAAAAGGACACAAATCAAACATCAAGAATTGTAACACTCAAAAACCAGTAGGAGAACACTTCAAACTCCCTGGACACTCAATAACAGATTTAAAAGTGGCAATTCTTCAACAAAAAAATTTCAATAACAGACTCCAACGAGAAACTCCAAAACTGGAATTAATTTGCAAACTGGACACCATCAAATTAGGCCTGAATGAAGACTGGGAGTGGATAGGTCACTACAAAAAGTAATTTTTTCTCTGCTGATACTCACACCTTCTTGTCAACTGTTTGAAATGGGCCATCTTGATTGCATTGGCCTCGTTAGCACTACAAAAGTAATTTTCCCTCCCTTGGTATTCACCCCTTCTTGTCAATTATTGAGAATAGGCCACTTCCATCTTAATTGAATTGGCTCGTTAGTACTGACCCCTCACTTGGTAAGGCAACTCCCATCTTGTCATGTGCTATAATATGTATTCTGCTTACTGTATTTTTCACTCCATGCATCTGATGAAGTGGGGTTTAGCCCACAAAAGCTTATGCCCAAATACATTTGTTAGTCTCTAAGGTGCCACAGAGACTCCTCAATGTTTTAACCTCTCTACAGTATTTATATGGCACCTATTACCATTGCATCTGAGCGCCTCACAATCTCTAATATAGTTATTGGCACAACACCTCTGCAAGGTAGGGAAGTCCTGTTATCCCCCTTTTACAGATAGGGGACTGAGGCACAGAAAGGTTAAGTGACTTGCCCAAGTCACACATGAAGTCTGTGGCAGAGCAGAGAACTGAACCCAAGTCCTGTACTGGTTTTCTAACTACTGGGCAATCTGGCTTCTGCTTTTGGATTATCTGTAAATTTAATGGTGTGATTATTTCTGTTCCTTCATTGGAGGACCTAAGCTCTATAAACAAGAGGCATGTCTGAGCAAGTCACTGGGGCTTTGATTCTTTCACAGAGCAGAAAAGAAGGGAGCAGTTGTAGGGGTAGGAAGAAATAGCAGGTGTGGAGAACTATAGGACATTTTATATCTTTTCCTATCCTCTTTTTTATTATATTAAGTTACAGAAGTGGATCTCAGTAGCTGGGATCCTTCATCAGTGAGATAGAGAGAAAGACCACAGCTATCTACCACACTTTACTTTTACTTAATTCTTGCCACTCTGACACCACGTAAGTGCACATGCATGTACATACAGGGTCCTATTAATGAAGGTTGTGGCAAGATCCCTGTATGGATCGTTTCATTGCCTGAGTTTCAGGACTCTGGCCAGGCAGTTTCATGGAGCTGCTGTGTATTCCTCTCTCCCTATACACATTAGACTACAAAACTACATACACAGCCCTGGTCTGAATGTAGATATGGTGCTGATCTTCCTGCTAGAGATTCCCTTCTACTTTACCCACATCTATCACCTTCCCTCCTCATTGCTGCTCCTGCTGATGTTATATGAAGTTATTTGGAAGTGCCAGTGATTTCTTTTTTAAACTTGTCTCTTCCTCCCTCCTTATGTCCGTTCTACCAAACTCACGCTCTGGTATCTTCAGAGGTGGACATGCCAGCATTTCTAGCAGGAATCTGCTCATTTACACACGAATACCCTTTTTTTAAAGAAATAAACACTGTTCCCCAAACAGTCATTCAAACAAAAAAACAGTTGTCTAAATGTTTGCAGAAAACTGAATAAAGAAGGTTATAAACAAAGTCTGATCAAACTGCACGACAGATTTAGTGAACATATTTTGTCACTATTTGCCTAGCCCATGATCAGTTATCTTGACTGTGCATTCAAAATGCATAACTGGTTGTTTGCACTTAACAAAAACTGATATATGCTAATTAGGCCCTCAATTACATGAAGTTTTTTTGCATAGGCAATTTGAAAACTATGCCTGTCATGGTATAATTCCCCACTCTGAACCTTAGCATCCAAAAGATGGAGCACCAGCATGAATTCCTCTAAGCACAATTACCAGCTTAGTACTTGTAGCGCTGCCACCAACCAGGAATTCCAGTGCCTGGTACATTCTGGTCCCCTCAAAACCTGGCCCGGGGACCCCCAAGACCCAGACCCTCTGGATCTTAACACAAGGAAAGTAAACCCTTTCCCTCACCATTGCCTCTCACAGGCTTCCCCTCCCTGGGTTACCCTGGAAGATCACTGTGATTCAAACTCCTTGAATCTTAAAACAGAGAGGAAAATCCACCTTCCCCCCTCCTTCTCTCTCCCCCTCCCAGACTCTCCCTGATAGAGAAAGTAATCCTGACACAGAGAGAAAATTAACCTTTCTCTCCCCCTTCCCTCCTTTCTCCCCACCAATTCCCTGGTGAATCCAGACCCAGTCCCCTGGCGTCTCACCAGAATAAAAAAAAAATCAGGTTCTTAAACAAGAAAAGCTTTTAATTAAAGAAAGAAAAAACAGTAAAAATTATCTTTGTAAATTTAACATGGAATATGTTACAGGGTCTTTCAGCTATAGACACTGGGAATACCCTCCCAGCCTAAGTATACAAGTACAAATTAAAATCCTTTTAGCAAAATATGGATTTGAACTCTTTCCAGCCAAATACACATTTGCAAATAAAGAAACCAAACATAAGCCTAACTCGCCTTATCTACCTAGTACTTACTATTCTGGACATATAAGAACCTGTATCAGAGAGATTGGAGAGAAACTTGGTTGCACGTCTGGTCCCTCAGAGCCCCCAGAGTGAACAGCAACCAAAATCTAACAGCACACACAATAACTTCCTTCCCTCAAGATCTGAAAGTCTCCTGTCCCCTGATTGGTCCTCTGGTCAGGTGACAGCCAGGCTCACTGATCTTGTTAACCCTTTACAGGCAAAAGAGGTATGAAGTACTTCTGTTCTATTAACTCTTACTTATCAGTTTATGACAATGCCCCACAGTAGAACTAGAAGAAACCAGAAATAGGAATGTTAAACAAATAATATATGGAGATATACTTATCTTGTAGAACTGGAAGGGACCCTGAAATGTCATTAAGTTCAGCCCCCTGCATTCACTAGCAGGACCAAGTACTGATTTTGCCCCAGATCCCTAAGTGGCCCCCTCAAGGACTAAACTCACAATGCTGGGTTTAGCAGGCCAATGCTTAAACCACTGAGGTATCCCTGGCCCCATTAAACTAGAATTAGACATGACTGCATCACAGTTTCTTTAAAAAAGTGTCTCATGCCTCTGGAAGGAAGGATGAGAAGAATGGCGCAGACTGCATTAAACAACATAGCATTAGTCATACCGTTCATTCTGAGCAACCTGTTTTCCAACTCCTACCTTTAGTAGTGTGTGCCTACAAGTGACAAATAGCCCTTGCTTTGATTCACAGGAAAAAAAGTACTGAAAATAACACCAGGGGAGTCAAGTAACCCACTGCCTACATGGGCTGTGGGAGTCTGGATTTCCAAGCACATGATTTACAAACCTGTAGATGCATATATGTGGTAACCATGCTGAGTTAGTGGGAGAGAAGCATAACTCTCCCAACACTTACTCTTGTGTCTACAAATCTGACTGTGATATGCCTTTCCTCCGGCACTTCTAGGATGAAGGATGCTTTTGTGGTTTAGGCTCAGGGTTGAGAAGTCCGGAGACTTCCTTTCTAGTCCTAGTTCTGTGGAATCTTGGGCAAGTAATTTAACCCCTGCTGGTGTAAGTTAAAAAATAAGGATAATACCACCCTCCTAGAAAAGGTGCTGAAAGGCTTGATTCATTAATGTTTGGAAAATGAGTTAACATTGTTGGATGGAAAATTCCTAGAAAGTCAGGGCGGGATTTTCAAAAAGAGCTCCATGCCGGCCTAACTCTACACTTTTTGGCATTAATGACAAACTGCCTTCAGTAGGAGCACAGTTAAGCTGTAATACTGACCCCTTTGCAAATCTCACCCCGAACGCATTTTCAACACTAAGGAGTAGTGATAGGAGCCTCAGAAATGCATTTAGTAGAAAAGAACTAATAATGGAATTGCTTTTCTTTTAGCAAATGACAGTCTCATTAAGGTTGCCAACTGTTTAATCGCACAAACCCAAACACCCTTGCTCCACCCCTACCCCACCCATTCCCCAAGGCCAAGCCCCTGTCCTGCCCCTTCTTTGAGGCCCAGCCCCCAATCACTGTAGCCCCCTCACCCTTGTTTGCTTGCTCTTCCCTGACCCTCACTCACTTTCACTGGGCAGGGGTTGGGGTACAGGGTCTGTGCTGGGGGGTGGGGCTGTGGGGTTCAGAGTGTGAGAGGGAGCTCCTGGCTGAGCCTGAGACAAGGAGTTGGAGTGTGGAAGGGGGCTCAGGGCTGGGGCAGGAGGTTCGGGGTGCAGGCTCTGGGATGGAGTTTGGCTGTAGGAGTGGGCTAGGGCAGGGGGTTGGGTGCAGGAGGGTATTTGGGGTACAGGCTCTGGGAGGGAGCTCAGGGCTGGGGTGGGGGGGGCAGGAGGAGGTTTGGGGTATAGGGTCTGGCTGGGCAGCGCTTACCTCAAGTGGCTCCTGGAAGCAGCTGCATGTCCAGCAGTGGCTCCTAGGCTCAGGGGTGACCAGGCAGCTCTGGGCACTGCCCCTGCCCACAGGCACCTATCCCACAGCTCCCATTGGCTGTTGTTCCCTATTCCCAACCAATGGGAGCTGTGGAGTCAGCACTCAGGGCAAGGGCAGTGCACAGACCCCCTTGGCTCCCCCTTCTCCTAAGGGCTACAGTGACATGCTGGCCGCTTCCAGGAGAGATATGAGCCAGGGCAGACAGTGAGCCTGCCTTAGCCCCATTGCACTGCTGGACTTTTAGTAGCCTAAAATCTCCTGGATTGGCTTCAGTAGCCTCCGGGAGATGAAGCCCAGTTCCAGGAGACTCCCAGCCAAACCAGGAGGTTGGCAACCCTATTTAGGAGGTTTGGGGACACAACATAAAAACTTTGGCCAAATTACTACAGCAGCAACTGTGAAATTGCTTCTAGCATCAGAGCAACCAAATAGTTTTCCAAATGCAATACTGTACCTCTGTAATTTATTTTTCATATTCCTATGACAATTAAGAGGACAGCACTCAAAGTGGTGGGCTACAATAAATTGCATGTCATAACATATTAAGTGGTAATGCAAACTGCAGAAAATGTATATTGTGACAGAGTCAGGCCAGATGGCTACAGGTGAGTGACAAGAAGGCAGATATATTAGCCTCAGGTTAAGTAGGTCCCCTTTCCCTGGGTATGGTAACAGGGAAGGTTCCAGAACAATCAGGAACTTTCTGGAAACAATTAAGGCAGACAGGCTGATTGGAACACCTGCAGCCAATCAAGAAGCTGCTACAATCAATTAAGGCAGGCTAATCAGGGCACCTGGGTTTAAAAGGAAGCTCACTTTCGTTTGTGGTGCGCATGTGAGGAGTTGGGAGCAAGAGGTGCAAGGAGCGGGAGCGGCTGAGCTGGAGGACTGAGGAGTACAAGCATTATCAGATACCAGGAAGAAGGTCCTATGGTGAGGATAAAGAAGGTGTTTGGAGGAGGCCATGGGGAAGTAGCCCAGGGAGTTGTAGCTGTCATGCAGCTGTTACAGGAGGCACTATAGACAGTTGCAATCCACAAGGTCCTGGGCGGGAGTAAAGAGAGGGCCTGGGTTCCCCCCAAAAGCTCCCAACTCCTGATCCAATACAGGAAGATCTCTGAGGCTAGCAAAATTTGCCAATAAGTGCAGGACCCACCAAGGTAGAGGAGGATCTTTGTCACAATATACTAGAGAAGAAAAACATTTCCTGGCTGAGGACCTATAGCAGGGATCAGAATTTAAAGGATGTGTATGTGTGTCTTACTTTGGCTTCCTCTATTTCAACTGAAGTCTTAGACCCAAGCCCTTACTGACCAGATAGAGTCCAAATCACTATCAAACATGCCGTGAGATACAGCTTAGCTGCAGTGATCTGCTTTTGTCTGAAATGTGGTTTATGATGGAAGCTGCACTTAGGAAACATAAACCACAAAAGGCTAGAATACACTAATAGGAATATCATCAGGCACCTAATCAAGCTTGACACAATTGTCAATTTAGGCTGTGCCTTACCAAATTGCAACCCTTCAAGGTCCCTTCCCCCTCCAGACCATTTCTCCAAGGTTTGAACACAATCTACTTGAATTCTTACTCTCAAGCTACCATTCAAATTCTGTCTTCGGTATCTAACTAGATGCTGCATAACAGCAAATTGTTAGGTCTCAGTCCTTTGCTGATCATGCAGAAGGTCCTGCATTCATGAAACCATATCTAGTTTATTTAATTCTCTGTCTTTTTGGCATTATTTTAGCCTAGTATATTAAACTATTTCTTTGATTTAAAATGTATGTTAACAAAAGTACACTGCTGAAATTGGCCTGAAAATTTAACCAACCCAGACATGATGGGTAAAATATTCAAAAGCATTCTCTCATTTCAAACACAACTTAAGGATTTAGAAGCTAAATTCCCTTGACTTTCAATGCAGCTTATGCTCCTAAGTGACATTTGAAAACAGGACCTAGACTCCTAAATCACTTAGGTTCATTTGAAAATTGTTCCCAATATCTACTTGTCCAACTTTTGTCATAGATGTAATTATAATGAAAATATAAAGATATTTTACCCACCCGTCAGAAAAAAGAGCCTGGGTGAATGGAATTTTGCAAGGTTGGACTAGAAGTATTATGCAGGCCATTGAGCATATAGTGGTTTTGTGAGCAGATGAACAAACATACATGGGACTGAAAACTTTTGTTGTGGTCATTTGTGTTTTGTTGCAATTGAACTTGTGTGACAAACTGAATGTTCTGCATCTGACTTACCTGAAAGAGATAGCTCAAGGATCTAAACATCAGGTGTGTAATTTCTTCACTCACTGAACCACAAGGTCAACTCCCAGTCCACTTGGTTCAGTTGTTGTTGCTATCATGGATCAATTGATTATTGTGTAGTTTAGAGCGTGATGGCCTTTAGGATGAGACCATATAAATCAAGGCCCCCTTAGCTCTGTGTGAGCAAGCGTCCATGAATTTAAACCTTTTCCCAGGACCAGACATTCCTTTGGCAGTTTAATGAATCTGGTTCAATATCCTTCTCCATTCTCCCTTATGCCAGTTTCAGCCTCATAATCTCCTCTCGTAACTTTCATTTCTGGCGAATCTTCCCCATCTCTCTTCTCTCCCTTTCGCAATATCCTTCTCTGACCCTTGTGCCGCTCCAAGTTCTTCTTCCATTACTACTCAGTGGAGAAAATCCTTGCCCATGTTTCCTTTTCCAGTGCCTCCTCTCAGGTAGTCATTTATCCAAAACAAGTAGGAAGTTTGCAGAAAGTTACTTACAAAACTGGGGGAAGGGGACTGCATCACATTTTGTGCTGAGCCCCTCTGACCTGTGGAATTCCCCCTCTGAATGGGTTTCAGAGGTGCTTCAGGAAACCTATTCAGAGGGGGAATTCCAAAGTTGTTGAAAAAAAAGTTTTATGATTTTTAAAGAACATTTTAAAATTAACTTTTAAGTTAGTAAGTTACTGTTACATTAACCCACATTTTTAACAAATGCAGGGTACTCATAACAGTTTTGAAGATTTCCATAGCCAGTGCTTTCTAAAGGGAAAGTGAATTCTTTGGACTTGATTTACCCTTGCCTTTACACCTGGGCAAAGGGAAGTGCAAAGTGGGTGAAAATGCTCCCAAATCAAGATTCACATTGCACAGGTGTAAATGATGGCACAATTTGCAAGGCAGTGGGGAATCCGGGCCTTGCAATTCTGTTTTGCATTATCAAACAGGGCCTGTGCCGAAAGTATTTTTTAAAATGATTGCCCCCACTGAGAGAGAACTATAGCATATTAGTAAATATGTCTAGCCTAGTTGTAAATGTCCCAAATGATAGGGACTTGAACCACTTCTCCTGAAAGACTACTTCTTTAGCCACTGATTGCCAGAAGTTGGGAATGGGCAACAGGGGATTGATCAGTTGATGCTTCCCTGTTCCATTTATTTCTCCCGAAGCACATTGGCCACTGTCAGAAGACAGGATACGGGGCTAAGTGGACCACTGGTCTGACCCAATATAGCTGTTCTGATGTTCTTAAATCTGATGTACCATCATCGTTTAAGCCAATGGGAGCTTTGAGTGTGCATCAGCTCACAGAACTGGGTAGCTGATGTTACCTGTAATTCCCAGATATCTGTTTTTTATCCTGTACAGTATTACTCAGATTAAAATCAGTTTTTCTTTACTTTAGATCTTAGAATTGGTTAAAAAATTTTTTCCTATTTTTTGCAATAAAATCATCCTTTTTTGATTGAAATAAAAAATTTTTGATTCATTATTCCATCAAAATATTGAAATTTGGAAAATTTCAGCCATCTTGACATGGTATCAAGCTTCCTATTTTCTTTTGCTTTTGGCTTTAAAAGGCAATAAAGAGTTTAGCTGGGGTAATTCTCCAGACAAGGAAATAATGGAAATTCAAAAATAAGCAACGGAACTGGGCAGAGGCAGAAATCTCAGAGCTTGCATAAACCAAATTAGGACTAACTACTTTTTGGACCTTCCTAGTAGCTTTTCGCATCTCCTGCTTTCACATTCTATAATAGATTAAGGAGAAGACTTCCTCAGAAATTTTAAACATTTTAAAGACCCTGAGTCAGCACAGCACTTAAGCATGAATCTTAATCTAAGTCCCATGGATTTCACTGAGACTATTCACATGCTTAAAGTTAAGCACATCCTTAAGTACCTTGCTGAATCAGGGCCTAAATTAGTATTGCCACTTTGCAAAGATGTGTCCTGTTGTGGCCTCTGGTATTCTGCTATGCTTCTGCGGTTAGTATTTTCAAATGCTTCTGAATGTTTTTCCCAGGCCAACAGAGTTGAACTGGAATAGATTGATAGTAACGGATCTATTAAAACATAATTGGGAAAAGCTCTACAGCTCAAAGAATCCATGGTCTCAGTTTGTCTATAGGCATTTAAACGTTGTTGCTGGAAGGCCAGGGTTGGAGGGGTGAGGGAGAGACTACAGCCTTCTCTTTTACATTTCATGGATCTTTAACCCTTATTTAAAGAACATTTTGGATTTTGGCTAAATAACTGTGCTTGTAATTATATCAAATAGTTAAAAAAAAGCTAGTTAATGATGTTCAACATAAGTAATCATGTTAAATAGTGAAATTTAATTTCTTAAAAACTTAAATCCTCATATCTTTTGGAATGCATTGTACTGTAGGATGTCTGAGTAAATTAAATTCTCCCCTGCACACTAAAGCATCAATTTCCTTATGGTAATTATCTGCTAGATTGGATCTGTCAGTAGCAGGGAAGCATGCCTGACATTATACCCTCTTTACAAAAAATGATTACAAAAAATTAAGACGAATGAGTAAAATTAAGGCTGCGGCTGGTAAGTCTATATAAAGCTCTCATAGATCACTTTACATAAGATACCATTGTACTGGATACTAAGCTTTTAATGACTAGTCCCATAATGAGGTGAAGTCCATTAAAGAACAGCCAAGGTAACCGATCACAGAGATAAGGGGAAAAAAATGATTTTCAGCCAACTAGAAGCAATTTATTATACACAAAAAACACAGCTCTAACTGAAATGTCTGGATGGATGAGGAACTTTTGAAAGTTGACAGGATTTCCTTCCTGGGAAAGTTTTACAAATGTGATGAGAGCTCATCTCTGTCACATTTGATTTTTTTTTCTTTGCAATTCAGTACTCTAGAAATGGTTCATATAAGGCTGAGCTGTAGCACTGGATTTCATTAGCTCACTTAAAAGATAAATTAGAACTAGGCATGGCTACTATAATGGAAACTCATTGCTCACTGCCCACAAGCAGAGTCTGTATAGAAGCAAGCTAATTGTTGCAAGTCAATCGCTATTGAATAGTGCCTAGTGCTTTAAGCTGCTTTAGGAAAACAGTTCAGATCAGAATCTGTGGTCATGTCTACACTGCAATAAAACACCTGCGGCTGGCCCATGTAAGTGGGCTTGGTCTGCAGGAAACTAAAACTGCAGTGTAGATGTTCAGCCTCAGGGTGGAGCCTGGGTTCTGGGACCTGAAATGAGGCTCCAGCCCAGCCTACACCCAGAATGTCTACACCACAATTTTACAGCCCTGCATCCTGTGCCCCACAAGCCCAATTCAACTGACATGGGCCAGCCACGGGTGTTTATTGCAGTGTAGACATACACTGTGAGACAAAACCAGGTTTGGGAGTTTGCAAAGTAGTAGGGCAGGTGACTTATTGCTGCAGATGCCCTGATTCTGCAAACACAAACACAAACACATGCGTAACTTTTCTCACATATAGTCACTTTGATTGCACATGAGTAAAGGTAAGCACATGCTTAAATGTTTGCAGGATTGGGGTCATGTACGTATTCTACAGTTTTGAGGAAGAATGGTTCTGAGACATAAAATTTGGACCTGGCCCTGATTCAAACATTCCCTTAGACCAGAGTTGGAGCTGGGGGCAATTTTTGGATCCAAGATATTGATTTGGCCATTAGAGAGTTAAGACCTGATCCAAAGTCCACTGATGTCAGTGGATGTCTTTTCGCTGACTTTTTATGAGTTTTGAATCAGGTCCTCAGTGGTCAGCTGCAATTTGGATAAAACTTTCCCTATAACTAGGGTTATTCCTATCTGGAATTTGGCTTTGGATCATGTCTAGGGCTCAGAAAAACTTGACTGAGACAATTTTATCAACGTTCTCATTATGCACTTAAAAACAAATAAGTGGAAGTTGCCTGTTTCTCCTGAATGTATGTGACCCACAGTTATTTCAATCATTTCTCTTTTATTCTCAAATCATTTTAAGGACAAGTCAGTTAGGTTTACTGTCTGCTGGCTGTATCATTGTTTCGGCTGTGTAAATACTAGTGTATTTACTGTGTCAAACTGTTCGTGGCTAATACAATTATATGCTTTTTCACTGATATCTGATCTGCTAATTAGCTGGAAAAACATTTTGATTAGGGTGACTGCTTACCCAAATTATTTAATTGTCCACAAGCAAGGTTGTCAGCAAAAATATGAAAATGAGTCTAGGAAATGAAGAGCTGTTAGCGGAATTTTACTGCAAGTTAGGACTGAACATAGATATAGGAAATGCAATGTGGAGAATACAAGACAAGAAACTAGTTTTATGTTGCTCTGAAATTAATTTTAATAAAATAATGTCACTTAGCTTTTATTTAGCCCTTTCATCCCACATGTCAAAGTAGTTTGCAAAGGAAGGTATCATTAGCCCCATTATATAGATGAGGAAACTGAGTCAGAGAGAAAGACATAAAAGAACTTGCTCAAAATGGATAAAAGGAACTTGATTTTAAAAAAGATGGCCGAGATCTGGCATTAACAGCAGGTGTGCAATAAAATCCACTGTCAGGATTCTTTACTGCTACACAGTCATTGTACAATTAGCAGCTGTCCAACATTAAAAAAAAATTCTACAGCACAAAAACAGTGTTAGCTATGGGTAGGTCTACACTGCAATTAAATACCTTTGGTTAGCCTGGGTCAGCTAACTCAGGCCTGCAGGCCTCAGGCTGCAGAGCTATAAAATTTCAGTGTACATGTTCAAGCTCAAGATCTGGAACCCCATGAGGGGGGAAGGTCCCATAATCTAGGCTCCAGCCTGAGCCCTGTGAGCCCAAGTCAGCTGACATGGGCCAGCTGTAGATATTTATTTGCATTGTAGACAAACCCATAGTGTACGAACCTTGTCAGAAAGATGCTTCTTATACACATTAGCAAAGCTAGCAAAGGACATGCCACCTCACACAGTGATCTTGTCAGATCTCATAAACTAAGCAGTTAGGCCCACTCACTACTTAGATGGGAGACCGCCAATAAAAATCCAGGGTGACACAGGAAGGGATGATTCAGTTGGTGGTGATCTTTAAGTCAGTACAGAGCCAATGCCCAATTCTGCTTTTGAAGCAAGGTGCTGTTTTTCAGATAAGACATAAAGCCGAGGTCTTGACCTCTACTCCTCTTTAAATGTCATATGACAATTTGTGTAAGAGAAGGGGGTTTTGTTAGCCATGGTGCTCTGGCTTTAATTCCAGCACAGACAATAATATTTTCCCAGCCTCAAATTACTCTGCTGTTTGTTGAATACACTATTCTGCTTGATCCATTTCCTCTCCTAATACATTATTCCCATCTCAGTATACTTTGCAGAGAGCCCCGTGGAGCAGATGGTGAGGAGCTGTGCAGTCTCAGCACTGGGAGAGAGTCAGTGCCTTCTGAAGAGCAATTTCTTTGGGGTTGCTACATATACATGCTGTACCAATTGGATTTTCTCCATGCATAGAGAAAATATTTTTCTTCCTGTTTTGACCTCCATCAATTCCAGCCCCACCAGAGTGGATCTCTCTGCCTTTCACTAGGTAATCCTGAAGGGAAAAAAGGGTAACAGTAGCTGATTGAAACTCAGCATAAACCAGAGGCTGTTAGCCACCAGCTTGGCAACACTTTGGTTTAGGTTAGTTTTACCATCTAGTCTGCCAATTAAATGATGCTTTAACTTTCAAATTGTTTCTCAAGATTGTGCAGATTTCTGCCCCTTTAGCTGTGATGCTTTTCTATTTTTGATCACATTTTAGTAAATAAAAATGCTTCAGTCAAAAAAGAAATAAGAAGCTTTTGATCAGTTTATTCTCCCCGCTTCCCACCTCTTTAAGTATATTATATCATTGTCAGGATTTCAGGTTCAGGAATGCCACATTTTCTGATATCAGATCATTTTCTACCATAGTTGTTTATGTGTATTGTTTACCAACAGAAATTTCTCTTTCACTTGGATATTCATTACTAAATAATTCTGTGAGAAGACACAGGCCACTGATTTTTTGCAATTTGCATCACCACACTCTAACTTATGTTGAAAGCTAAGCTTTTTGGTCCTCTTGCTTTGGAAGTACATTAATATTTCTGTGACCTTTACTAGACGGCAGATGAGAAGCATTAGGAATAAAATAACAAACAAAGCAAAGACAACCAATATTTTAAAATGCATATTTCTGATCCTGGCCTTGAAAGGAGCAAGAGAGAGAAGAATCTGCTCCGACAAGATTGTAAACTTTATTTAAAGTTAAAATAATTGTTCTGCTGTAGCCTACATTTTTTTCCATGTCAAAATGTTTCATTATGATGCATACTATGCAAAATAAGAACAAATATATTTGAGATTTTATTAATATGCACGCATTTTAAAAACATATAAGGACCCGTTTAAAGATGTTTAAGAAGTATAGAATGGAGTAGTTGAAGACATGCTTATTCACCGTATACATGTAGGTTGCTATATTAAAAACATGCTCACAGTGTCATGACAATTATTTTATAATGAGTGACTTTAGGTTAATTCATTTTCAAAGCCTGCATTTTAAATTGTAATGATGTCACCACAATTTATGAGTGGAATGGTATTTTTTTGTGTGCCCTAAATGATCAGCTTTAAATTCTTATTTTTAAAAGAAAAACAACTGATTTCTACCCAGGAAACTGGCTGTGTCTCAGCAGCATTGTTTTGCAGTGGTTTAACTGCACACCGGAAGCCAACTCTGTTCCTGTTCATCTAGGTACCAATGCCATAGCATAACAGGGCAGGTCTAGGAGTGACTTTTTAGTAACTTAAATTTTCACTGCTTATGAGCAGCAGACACATATTAAGGCCCTGATTCAGCAAGATGCTTAAGCATGTGCATAGCTTTTATTGCCAGTGAAATGAGAATGGGGGAGGGAGTCGTTTAGATGTAAACAGTGCTCTGCAGTGTTTGCAACTCAAAAGCTGGAGGGTTCTGCCTGTTAGGCATGTCTCACAGAAAGTGAAAGTGACTTTAAACTGATATTAACAACGTTTAATTGACCCTCTTTTTCCACTGTTTACTTTTTTTTTTTGTCTCAGTTTGGTCAAACAGAATTAACAGTTAAGTGTAAATCAGCATGTTAGAAGTCTTTTTATTTTTGGTCATCACTCTAACACAGGGGTAAGGACATTGGTTTTGTTATTTTAAAAACATACAGATCCTGATCCTCAGCTGGTGTAAATTGCCAGAGCTCCATTAAAGTCATTGAACATTGTTTCTGTTCATTGACATCAAAGGGAGTTAGACTAATTTACACCATCTAGAACATGGCCCATATTTTTTAACTTGATAACTATCTCTTTAAAACCCCCGTGCTTTCTGTGTGTCTGAGGGCTTGGCTACACTGGAGAGTTGCAGCGCTGGTGGTGGGTTTACAGCGCTGCAACTTACTCACCGTCCACACTTGCAAGGCACATACAGCGCTGTATCTCCCTGGCTGCAGCGCTGGCTGTACTCCTGCTCTGCCTCGGGTATAAGGATTGCAGTGGTGGTGATGCGGCGCTGCTCCGCAAGTGTGGCCACCAAAAGCGCTGTAATTGGCCTCCGAGGTATTCAGAGGTATCCCAGAATGCCTGTTCAGCCACTCTGCTGTTTTGTTGTGAACTCCGGGCTCCCGGAGCTGCTATTCTAAAAAACACACAGCTCGTTTGCTCTAGCAGAGGCAGGCAGGGGGATTCCTTTGGAATGTTCACAGTTTGCTTGAGGAGAGAAGCAACACGGCGAGGGGGAGGGGGGTGTCCATTTTGGAGCAGCTGCTTATCTGGTCTGAAGGCTATTTGCATTTAGTGAATAAGAGAGGGCTGGGGGAAGGGGTCGAAACTTTTAAAATGATTGAAGGTTGGTGCTGTGTATCTTCCAGTCCTCAGAACTTGCAAGGCAGGGAGCTGACACAGCGTCAGCTCCAAAAATCCACTCTCTCTGTCTCCCCCACGTTCCCTGTCATGCTCCACCCCAACCCCCTCTTTTGAAAAGCACGTTGCACCCACTTGAACGCGTGAATAGCTGCCCATAATGCACCACTCCCAACAGTGCTGCAAATGCTGCAAATGTGGCCACACTGTAGCGCTAGTAGCTGTCAGTGTGGCCACACTGCAGCGCTTTCCCTACACAGCTGTAGGAAGACAGCTGTAACTCCCAGCGCTGTACAGCTGTAAGTGTAGTCATACTCTGACTGTCATGTAAAATACAAAACAACAGAGATGAGCTAAACACCTAATCTGAACCCACTTAAACTTTGGAGAAGTTTAGATCTCTATGTGAAATTTGTGGGTTTAACCCATCTCCAGTTTAAAACATGGTCAGTATTTGTTTTAGTGGAACTCAATCTTTTAAAAACTTGGACCCTGATCCTGCAATGCCCCTTCACCCCATGGGGCATTGCACAGGCACAGGCACAGGCACTGATCAGGGCCCTAGAAGATTTAATTTGAATACCAGTCCCTCTCTTTCTCAAGCATAGTTTTTGGAGCTGGCTACAAACTTTCAAGCACCTTTGTATGGTACATATTAATTCAATGGAACACAAAGGATGAAATTTGCAAAAGAGTCTCTGTAATTATGCAGGAAAAAGTCATATGCATATCCAGTGTTGCAAACCCCACATATACAAGCAAACCAAGTAACTGTACAATCAAATGTGCACCTGAGCATCCACTTCCCTGATGTGCAAATTCACATGTGAATTCAAATGTCTGTTTTGTAGATACAAACAGAAACATGTGTAAACTGACCAGAATAACAGGTGAATGATTGACAGACACATTGGATGGGTTTAAGCAGCAGACCACAACTTTATTGTTATACCTTTATTGTTATACCTTGGGGAGGGCATTATATTGCCTACCCCAGTTCTCACATACCAGGCATTTAATTGGTTCTACTGTGGGTTACAGGGCTTTTACCACAAACCAAACAATAACTTGGGGTATACCCTCCCTGGGCTTAAGGTGGATGGAATGACAGAGGTCACAAGGCTGGGTGGGGGGAACCTCAGTCTGAAAAGACTTCAAACTCCTCCTTCTTTATGAGCATAAGATGCAACTGCACAATTTTGAGTCTCATTTACCTCTGGGATCTGGCCCTTTTATCCTTTACCCACACTGGACACCGGCTGCAAGTTGTGACAAGTCAGTAATCAGAACAACATTATATGAACCTCAAATCCTATTGTTTCTAAGTCAACTATGTTAACGAGAGGCTGTGAGGAAGGCGAAAACGCCCACCAGACTACATGCCATTGTGGCCCCAATAAAGGAAGCTAGCATGATCCAGGAGTGAAGATGCAGGGAAGGGAGTCAGGAGATCTGGGTTCTTTTCTCAGCTGTGACACCTCCTTGCTCTGTGACATTGGGTTTAACTTCTATATCTTTCAGTTTCTCTGGGTGAGTTTCTCTCTGACCCTCGACCAGGCCTGGACTGTGTACATCACTCTGCAGCATATAAGAGCCATAGAAACCCCCTTAGTTGGCTGTGCAAGAATTCCCTCAGTGGAGATATGCTAAATACACAGGCCCATCACAGGCCCTGGTGCCAGGGGGATGACCAGGGACTGGAGTGAGTGATCGCATAGCACGGTGTACATTCTTGGCAATGCTGCCACCCACAGGGAGTCCAGGATAGGCTGTTATAACCTAGCACAGCTCCCCAGGCTGCCTGAATTATGAAGGCAGCCATTTTGGCTCCTGGATCATTCTGGAATTCCAAGGGTGTAAAGATGTCATAAAGGCACCTTTTCTTCTCCCTTCCCCCAAAGCTGTTTTGTGCTGCATCTCCAAGAGGCATAGCCGAGAATCTCACCCTATGACACCCATCTTTGTAAAGCACTTTGAGAGCTACTGATGAGATGCACAAAGGATGACTATTTTTTAATAAATTGAAAAAATGTTATATACACAGACTATACTGCATATGGAATACAGTATTTATGGGTAGTCTTTCTACACATCTCTTAATACTGCAATTCAATACAGTAACTATAGTTCAAACTGTGAAGAGTCCTTCTGCTTCTCAAATGATTCTAACCATAAACAATAGCAAGTCATAAATACTGAGTATAGTAAGAACATGTAATAAAAACTAGCACGTCCACACAGACACCCATTTCTGTATTATTTTACTATGGTCCCATTTTTAAGGTGTATGTAGTTCACACATTTACTTCCTTCCCACCATACTGGTAGCAGGACTGGTTCTTGTTAAACCTTAATAGTTTCTCTTTCCACCTTGTTGAAAGAATTTTGAGGAAAAACTGGAGTAAGTATTTGAGACAAAGGGCCCTGGTGATTAAATCGAGACGAGTGGCCACACTTTGCTATGTATCTGCAATTACAAACAGAAGAAAATCTCTTTTAAAAATAATATTTTTTTCATATTTCTCAGAAACACATTCTTTGCTAACTGTTTTGACCACTGCCTTTGGAGAAAATTTATACAATTCACAACAGTTCCACATTATTAGATTCAGCTGGCTCAATAACGGTGGCAGGAAATTCATCAAAGTTGTCTTTGGTGGCACTCTCTGCTGTCCAGCTCAGGCACTGTTCCATTGTATTCTGAAGTGTTATGGTGAAGACATAGAGCCAGATTCTGACAGCAAGTAGCTAGCAGTGAATCCCCCT
Organism: Gopherus flavomarginatus; assembly: GCF_025201925.1. Taxonomy (NCBI): domain Eukaryota; kingdom Metazoa; phylum Chordata; order Testudines; family Testudinidae; genus Gopherus; species Gopherus flavomarginatus. The sequence goes on along the minus strand of NC_066618.1, from coordinate 106,910,797 downwards.
GGCATAGGCGAACTCCCAGCTACCATAAAGCTGGCATAGGCAGTTCCTACACCAGATGACTCCAATCCCTGGCATACAGGTCATTTAAGGACCTACACCTCTGATGTAAGTTAGAAGAATTTCTCAGTTATTGTAATTCTCATCAGGGCCTGGATTGGTGCAGAAAAGGCTTCAGATTCAAGAAGCTGTAACTTCCTGGCTCCTCCTGATTCTCCTGCACTAAGCCCAGATTGGCTGTGGGACAGAATCTGGCTCATTCTGTCTTGTGGTGGGAGCAAAGGCTGAGGACTCAGGTTTTACTGATTGTATGAGTGCCAACTCATTTGCTTTCACTGAGAATACCAAGATTTGCTACTGCTTTCCCATATTTTCCATAGCAGAATTAATTTATGTTTCATTGTATATACCAGGGGTGGCGAGCCTGAGAAGGAGCCAGAATTTACCAATGAACATTGCTAAAGAGCCAGAGTAATATGACAACTGCCCACCATCTGCTACCCCCTCCAGCCCCCAGTGCCTTCCACCCACCGGCAGCCCCACCAATCAATGTCTCCCCCTCTCTCCCCATGCCTCCTACCAGCCGCAGTCAGCTGTTTTGCAGTGTGCAGGAGGCTATGGTGGGGAGGGGGGAGGAGCAAGGGCATGGCATGCTCGGGGGAAGGAGCAGGGGCCTTGAGGGAAGGCATGGAGTGGTGGCAGGATCTGAGGCAGAGCAGGGGGTTGAGCAGTGAGCACCCCACAGCACCTTGGGAAGTTAGCATCTGTAGCTCCAGCCTCGGAGTCAGTGCCTATGCAAGGAGCCGCATATTAACCTCTGAAGAGCCGCATACAACTCCAGAGCCACAGGTTAGCCACCCCTGGTATATACCTATGGGATACCTACAACACATACATATGAGTGAGTCAAATTCTGCCTTTATTTACACTTGCATAACCTCACAGATTTCAATGGGTGGACTGCACTGGGTGTAAATCAGATCAGAATGTGGTTCTATGTCTTTTAAATCCTACTTTACCTCTTATGCACTTTCCAAAACAAATCCATTCTCCTCTTTTTTAAAGCTCTCTTTCCTGCCCTTACAAAGCGCCACATGCTCAAAATCTTACAAACAGCATGCTGAAAGGAACCAATCCTTCTCTCTAAAAGCAGTCAAATGCTATGCACACTCAATTATGAGTTTACTACTTATTTAAACAAAATTAGTGGCAACCCTGTGTTGAAAAGATAAGAAGGCTTATACAGTAGAACCTCAGCATTATAAACACCAGAGTTATGAACTGACCAGTCAACCACACACACATCATTTGGAACTAGAAGTACACAATCAGGCACCAGCAGAGACCAAAAACCAACCAAATATGGTACTGAACAGGGCTAAATGTATACTACGTAAGAAATAAAGGGAACATTTAAAAAAAAAGATTTGACAAGGTAAGGAAACTGTTTCTGTGCTTGTTTCATTTAAATTAAGATGGTTAAAAACAGCATTTTTCTTCTGCATAGTAAAGTTTCAAAGCTGTGTTAAGTCAATGTTCAGATGTAAACTTTTGAAAGAACAACCATAATGCTTTGTTCAGAATTACAAACATTTCAGAGTTATGAACAACCTCCATTATCGAGGTGTTCATAACTCTGAGGTTCTGCTGTAACGATAAGATCATCATATTTGTACCACACTATGTATTCCATGTGGATTCTTATTTGATGACAGATATTTCAAACGTTACAAGTTGCAGAACAAAAACATTCTACATTCTCTGTAACACTCCCTTGTAGATCATGTCTCAACAAAATATTTCTAATGCAATATTCAGCTCCCATATTTCAATTGCACTAAAAGACATTGACATTATTTATCACCCAACACCATAGTATCTGAGCACCACTCAAATAATACAATAAATAATAATAATAATAATAATAAATATTTTATTTATAAAAGAATGATATTCATATTCAAAGATGAAAGGACAATTTTGTGCTGTTACATAGGCCATGTGACCCTACAGATTTCAGCAGATTTACGAGAAGCCTAAAGAATGTCACCCCAGATATTGTGTCTCTCTATTCAAATTAAATGAAGTGCAGAAGTTGTCTAGAATATTGCCTGGTCTGTCGATAGCTGATAATTTAATGAACATTCATGTAAAAAGTATGAAGACTACAGTAATTTCCTATGTTGCCCTTAATTGTCTCTAAGTGGGAGTTACAGAACAATGAATATACAGTGCTGACATGTCAAATGAGGTTGCTACAAAGATATGCATCACCGAGAGTCCTACATATCAATAGTGTTACAATAAGGGGCATCCATAAAGACCAAAATGTAGAAACAAAATCGATCATCATCCATGAAAGCAGTAAGAGGATGAGATAACCTCCCCACAAAAGGAAAATACGAGTCCGTTAAAAAATATACTCTATTTCCTGATTAGAATGATCGGACCCAGGAATACCAGAATTCACCTCTTCATCACTGGTCATGAATGGCCCCATCCTGCACCACTGAAATCAGTGGGTCTTTTGCCATTAACTTCAAAAGGTGCAGGATGAAACCGTACGTGCTATTCTCCAGTATGTACTGTGCTGACCAATTCAAAGGATCTGCATTTTTGTTTTTCAAATATAAGGCGATATTTTAAGCAGTTTCACATATAAGGCTATATTTTGCGATTTTAACTCATAGTGAATAGTATCTCACTCCATGAGTAGTCCCACTAAAAGTAAAATATATCTGTTATTCACTCAAAGGGAAAGGTACTTCTCAGTATGAGTAATGGTGGCAGAATCTAGTCCACAATGCCTGTTTATACTCTCTCTCTCTGTCTTTCTCACACACACTCCCCTTACAAAAGCCCTGTGACTCTGCCTCGTTTCCGGAGATACCCCATTAGCACAGAACAAGAATCCTTTCATGCATTACAGAAAAAAAAATCCATGCCCTGCCATATGGATTAATTTTTGCAAAATGTCATGACAAATTTTGTCCCTATTTTTAATTAGTAAAGTACAATTGTAGAACCAGAGAAATGCTTAGTTGCACTGCTTACTGCATTTCCCTGCAGAAAGTCAAAGGAAATAACAGACATATTTTACTTTCTCAGATCGCATTTGCACCTGATTCTTTGCTCTCGAAATTTGGTATTTGTCTGAATGCTGCCAGTGATCTCTGCAGAGGCACATCAACATCCATGTGTTTGATATTTAAAAGTAACTTGGTCTCACAGCAAGCTGATTGAGTTCAGCTCGATTAGCCTATAAAATCTCAAAGACCTGGCTGTGTATTTTCAATCTTGGTAACCTGCAAACTGCTATTATAGAAGAATGCCTATTTTCCAAGTACAGCCACACAAGGAAAAAGGCAGAGGTATCAGGAGAGTGTGCCAATATGTCGCACTCAGTCATGCACCATTTTGACAGAGGAATTCTTTAATAGCCAGTCAGCTCCCCAAAGCTTGTACTGGTGGTGAAGAAGTGTATATTGTCTTAAAACTAACCAAAATAAAAGAGTGTTTAAAAGATGAATGTCTTAGAAATTAGTGGAGGCTTCAATGTCATAGTGAAGTCCTACCTCACTATGGAGGGAAAAATAGTCCATGATCTAAAGGGGCAATACAAAAGCATGTAGGGGAGAGGACAACAAATAATTATTAAATAATTGTGCAGCTGCTTCTGAGGAGGAAAGCAGGACATAGAATCACAGGAGGGACTTTTACAATGAAAATGTTTGGTAAGGCTCTCAGCTACTGCAGTGATGAACCTGGTATAGAAGGGGAATTCAGAGTGATGACAATTTGTAACAATGTTCTGTGAGGAAAGCATCCATGTCTTGAGGGCTTCAGACCCTCAGCAAAATGCAACCTCATATTTGGCATTATTAAATGTAATATAGTCCAAAAAATTCCAGAACAGACAGATCTCAATCAAAACATAATCACAGGGGTCATAATCTAGCCAACATATCCAATGACATAACGTGGAAACAATCAATATTTTAGGACTTCTGGTTAACCTCAACATTAATGGTAATCTTAAAAGGAATCATGAAAACCAGGAATGATCTTAGATCGATTTGGCAGCCACGTGATTGGATTTGACTCACAATATTTTTCTTTAAACCAAGGAAATGTCATGCTTCAAATTTAATTGTTCTTTAATTAAATAACTATCATTAGGACTTTTCCTCTAATGTATCTCAACAAATTGAGTAACACCGCCTTACACTTACTTACCCATGCATTTGTGCAATTATCGATGGGGATGTTGATGGAAGATTAGAATTTGCCGGGTGGGTTGCTGTCCAATGAACCTTGCCAGTGTATCCAGGGATATTTGGAGTGCTACAGGAAAAAGTTAAAAGGGGGAAGGGCAGGAAAAGACTAAATTAAATGAGTACAGGCTTGAAATAATCAGTCACAGACAGTTGTAAAACCACTAGCTTGTGTTTCTATATCCAAGGTGGAGAGGGGATACAGAGTGTAAACTTGTGATATTATATTGCATGAAAGCACCAGGCCAGATCCCCAATTGGTGTAAATTGTCATAGCTTCTTTGATATCAACAAAGCCACAATAATTTACACCACCTGAAGATCTGGCCCATAAGCTCAATTTTGATTACAGAGGCCAGTGTTTCTCATCTTGTTTTGAAATGATGGGTTTTATTTGTACACTACTCATGACCAAAACCAACATTTCATCAAGAGGAAAGAACTAGAACAAGTGGTTCACAAAAGCACTAAGGCCAATATTTCAAACATGGGTTACATTTTAGGTGGGATTTAGGTCCCAATTTCAAATATGGCACTTCGGTGACCTTCTTTAGGCAGCTCAGTCTGAAATTTTTGGCCTATGCCCAAATTTCTTGCAACAGAGGTTCCCAAACTTTTTTTGCTGAATGCTTCCTGTGCTTTGGAGATTCATGTCACATGTGTGGCCCCCTCTTTCTAAGAAACAGTATTTCCATGGATGCCTGGGGTCTGGGAGCCCAGCCCGCAAGCATCCCTTGTCAGGTACATGCTCCAGGTGGGTGATCCCAGCAGGACACAGACAGCTGGGCTTCACCTCCTCTTTGTGCCTCTAGGACGCCCCTGTGTCACTGACAAGCCGCAGGCTTTTCTGGCCCTGGCGCAATTCCCAGCATGCATGAGCAAGAGCCTGTGCTGGCAGGGAGAAGCTACCTCCCAAAGGGACCCATGCACATCAGCTTCTGAAGAGATGAATGAGCCTGATTGAGCCACCTCTACTCTCTGCACCAGAAGAGACCACTCCCCGTCACTCCTTGTAGCCTTCCTTCTCCTCATCCTTCCAGCCTGGCAAGAGCTGGAGACTCAGCTAGTGAACCATATTCTTATTTTATCAACAATATTTAGAAGAAACAAGAAAAAATCCATAAATAGTCAGGTCATTCAGTGCCCCATTAACCTCCTTGTGCCCCACCACCCCTTCCCCCAAGAAAGGTTTCCAGTTTGAAAACCAACATCCTACAACAATTCTACAGTTTTGCAAGTTTCAGGTATGATTTCTGATATATTATTCTGGGTGATTTTCCTAAAAATAAAAATATGCTCCTGTTCCATTGGGTACAAAGCATTGAACCATCAACATATTTTTATCTTACACAAGCAGTTTAAGATGTTAGATGTATCTTATTATAAAAATCCAATATAACATCTGATTTTCTACTGTCTTTAATTTAATCTTATTTAGCTACCCATATAAAGAAAAGAAACAAAGATGTGCAATGATACAGTATGATCCAGGGAATCCGTCCTGGATTATGACCTAATCTATCAAAAATGTAAGCACATGTTTAACTTGAAGGACATAGATAGTCTGGTTAGGACTACTCACTTGCTTAAAGATAAGCACTTGCTTAAATTCTTTGCTGGATGGGCAAGAGTGCTCAATACCTGGCAGGATTGAGCCTTTTTATATTACTAGATAATTCATACAAAATGAAATACATGGACAGTCAAAGGAAAGTTTTCATGTGTGATGCAAAGGGATTGAGGAAAGATTTATAGCTATATAGGGCAGCACAACTGAAAGATCAACTCCTAAATACAACTGCATTTGCTCCAATCCTTCAGACAGAGACAAACACCTACAAGATCTCTATCAAGCGGTCTTAAAACTACAATACCCACCTGCTGAAGTGAAGAAACAGATTGACAGAGCCAAAAGAATACCCACTCCAGGGTCACCTACTCCAGGACAGGCCCAACAAAGTAACAGAATGCAACTAACCGTCACCTTCAGCCCTCAACTAAAACCTCTCCAGCTCATCATCACGGATCTGCAACCTATCCTGAAGGACAATCCCTCACTCTCACAGATATTGGGAGACAGGCCAGCCCTTGCTTACAGACAGCCCCCCAACCTGAAGCAAATACTCACCAGCAACCACACACCACACAACAAAAACACTAACCCAGGAACCTATCCTTGCAACAAAGCTCGTTGCCAGCTCTGTCCCTATTCAAGGGACACCATCATAGGACCTAATCACATCAGACACACCATCAGAGGCTTGTTCACCAGCACATCTACCAATGAGATATATGCCATCATGTGCCAGCAATGCCCCTCTGCCATGTACATTGGCCGAACTGAACAGTCTCTACACAAAAGAATAAATGGACACAAATCAGATGTCAAGAATTATAACATTCAAAAATCAGTAGGAGAACACTTCACCCTCCCTGGTCACTCAATTACAGACCTAAAAGTCACAATTCTCCAACAAAAAAACTTCAAAAACAGACTCCAATGAGAAACTGCAGAATTGGAATTAATTTGTAAACTGGACACCATTAAATTAGGCCTGAATAAAGACTGGGAGTGGATGGGTCATTACACAAAGTAAAAACTATTTCTCCATGCTAATTTTTCCCCTACTGTTACTCACACCTTCTTCTCAACTGTTGGAAATGGGCAGGGACGGTGCAATCCATTAGGCGACCTAGGCAGTCACCTAGGGTGCTAACATTTGGGGGGCGGCATTTTGGGTCCTTCGGCAGCAACCGTGGCGGCCGGATCTTCGGAAACTCTGGTGATCATCAGCATTTAGGTGGAGGGAGCTGGGTCGGGGAGGCCACAGGGAGGGTTGCCTGCAGCAAGTAAGGTGGGGGGGGCCTCATGTAGGGGAACCACTCCCCAATCCCAGCTCACCTCTGCTCTGCCTCCTCCCCTGAGCATGCTGCTCCGCTCTGCTTCTCTCCCTCCCAGGCTTGTGGTGCCAAACAGCTGATTGGCACCGCAAGCCTGGGAGGTGGGAGAAGTGAAGTGGCAAGGGCGTGCTCGGGGAGGAGGCGGAGCAGAGGTGAGCTGGGGCAGGGAGCTGCCACATGGCTCCCCGGGCCGGGGGGAACTGCCGCGGGGGGGAACCTCAGGGCAGAGGGGGAGTGGGGAGCTGCCACAGGAGGATGCCTCAGAGCAGAGGGGGTGTGGGAAGCTGCCCCAGGGAGGGGGCTTAGGGCGGAGAGCTGCCACAGAGCTCGGGGGGAGGGTGCACAAGGTGGAAGTTTCACCTAGGGTGCGAAACATCCTTGCACCCACTCTGGAAATGGGCCATCCTGATTATCACTACAAAAGTTTTTTTTCTCCTGCTGATAATAGCCCACCTTAATTGATTAGTCTCATTATAGTTGGTATGGCAAAGCCCATTTTTTCATGTTCTCTGTGTATATATATCTTCCTACTGTATTTTCTACTGCATGCATCTGATGAAGTGGGTTTTAGCCCATGAAAGTTTATGCCCAAATAAATGTGTTAGTCTCTAAGGTGCCACAAGTACTCCTCATTCTTTTTGCTGATACAGACTAAAATGGTTACCACTCTGAAATAAATGGCAAGAGTTGTTGGGAGGGGAAGGAGAGAAGAGAGAAGCCAATTGAAAGAGAGCTGGAGTAAAAGCATGTGAGGTTAGAGAGGGAGCCCGTGCATATTTTAAAAAATGTGAAATTTGATATGATACAGAATTAGGGGCAACAAGCCATTGGTATCAGCAGTTAACTATTTCCTGTTCTGCCAGCTCAAAATGGGTAACCACTGAACTATAGATTTACCCAGACTGCCCATACACCAGCAGACAAGTCTTTCATGACAAGCTGTTTCAGCCTGTGACTCAGCTAAGTACAAGGGACTGTAAAGCTTGCAAATGTCACCCTTTTGTGGGCTTGTGCATTCTGCAAATAACAACGATGCCCATTTAGGAATTGCTTCTAAGGTGCTTTCTGACACCCGTGTGCTCCCTAGAAAAAATAAATCTTGGAGTGTGAGATAGCACATAGCTATTAATTTTCAGTACAGTGACCAGAAACCCTTTTAAGCTAAATTCAGTGCAGGATGCAAGAATCAACTTATGGGAGAGGTGGTTTATTAAATATTTCTTTGGCTGTGTAGCTAGGCAATTTGTTACTCTAATTTCTCATTGGGGTAGAGCTAATGTTAGATGCTGTATCTATAGAGTATGTGATATAGAGATAAAACATGATGGATTTGTTGGAAAATTCATTTGTCACACAAGAGATTCAATCCTCTGGTCCAGCTAAGCTGTGCTCAGCATAGGAACACTGGAAGGGAAAGGTGGATTTTATGTCACGCCCACTCAGATCCAGTGGCTGATGGAAGTCTGATCTAGTCAACAGTATTACACAGGAGTAGTTTTGGGGGTGCTCTGTGTTATATCTAGCTGCCCCTGGCACTAAGGGGCCTTTCGTGAGTTTTTTTTCTTATCCCCTTTGCCATGCTCCGACATATTGGGGCACATTTTCTGAAACAATTAAAATGGTGTGTGTGTGTGCAAAACTCTGCCTTTTTGTGGACAAATGGATAATGACCTGGTTGTGTGCAGACCAGGCAATTGCACATACACATACCTATTTGCATGTGAAAATATCTAATGTCTGTATTCAAATATAGGTTTTGTAAGTACAAGTGCATTTGTGCAAACACATGCATTTAGCTATCTCTGATCATTTGATCCGTAAGGACTATTTTTAATCTGACTGTGATTGGAATTTTACTACCCCGATGATGTGATACTTACATTAGAACCTCAAAGTTATGAACACCTCAGGAAAGGAGGTTGTTCAGAACTCCAAAATGTTCGTAACTGATCAAAATGTTAGGGTTGCTCTTTCAAAAGTTTACAACCGAACATTGACTTAATGCAGCTTTGAAACTTTACTATGAAGAAGAAAAATGCTGCTTTTAACCATCTTAATTTAAATGAAACAAGCACAGAAACAGTTTCCTTACCTTATCGATTTTTTTAAATTTCCCTTTAATTTTAGTAGTTTACATTTAACAGTACTATATTGCATGGTTCTCAAACTTTAGCAACCTGAGGACCCCCATTCAGGGGCAGCTGTAGGTATTTTGCCACCCCAAGCACAGCAGGCAGGCTGCCTTTGGCGGCTTGCCTGTAGGAGGTCCCTGGTCCCGCGGATTCGGCGGCAGCCTGCGGGAGGTCTGCCAAAGCCGTGAGACCAGTGGACCCTCCACAGGCATGCCGCCAAAGGCAATCTGCCTACCACCCTTGTGGCAACTGGCAGAGCACCCCCAATGGCTTGCCGCCCCAGGCACGCGCTTGGCGTGCTGATGCCTGGAGCCGCCCCTGCCCCCATTTTGATTTAAAATTTTTCACGGACCCAGAAGCTGGCTTCTAATTTTCCCCGGGGATTGCTCAATCCCCGTTTAGCCCCAAGCTAAACCCCTACCCCCACTCCACTCCTTCCCCTAAGGCCCCACTCCCACCCCACCTCTTTCTGCCCCCTCCCCTGAGTGTGCCCTATCCCTGCACCTTCCTCTCCCTCCCAGTGCTTCCTGCATGTCGCTGAACAGCTGTTCTGTGGCATTAAGGAGGCATTGGGAGGGAGGGGGAGGACTTGATCAGTGGGGCAGGAGATCCCAGACATGACTCACGGATCCCCTGGAGCTGGACATTCCTCACAGACCCCCTGGAGTAATCTCCCAGACCCCCAAGGGTCGGCGGACCCCAGTTTGAGAACCGCTAATATATTGGATATTCCTTTTTTTCCTTTTTTTTTTGTCTCTGCTGCCTGATTGTGTCCTTCTGGTTCCAAATGATGTTTATGGTTAACCGATCAGTTAGTAACTCTGGTGTTCATAACTCTGAGGGTCTACTGTAATAAGATATCATATGAGAATTCCTCATTAGACTCTCAGTTACAGAATGAAACCCTAATGACTTCCATGGAATTGCACCAGTGTGACAGAGGATTTGGGCCATTGCATGAAATCTCATAATATCTTGCAATATATCATAAGGCTAGTTGAAATTAACTCACATAACAACTGTATAATAGTGTGAATATCTGAGTCTCACTATGCATTGAGAAGCATCTGATTTGTAAAATCTTCTGACCTTTAAAGCTTGCAAAACCACCTAACCTAGCATTGCTAGTTACACAATTTAATTTCTTTCACTAACATATTTTCCTTGGAAAGAAAATAAGAGAAAAGCAACATGAATATCCAAATGTGACATACAAACAGCAAAATGAGTGCGAGAGACAGTCCCAGATTCAGATTTGTTCTAGATTGTTGTCTGCCTTTTAGAAGTGATTCACAGAGTTAACATACTTCATAGCATGCTGAAGGATGTTACACTGAAAGAGGAGGAGGCTGTGTAAAGAGAAGCTAAAAGTACCAGGATACTAAGAAAGCCTACACTATGTTAACCAGCTGCCCTCATGGGAACCTGAAGAAGGGATGCAGAAATGTGCTGCGGTTATGCGTGTGATAAGGTAGAAGAGACTGAGGTTAAAAAAATACCCCTTTGGTTTTTGTTTTTGGATCATGCTGTCTAGTTCTCTTGTGTTTTCTTTGCTGAGATGTTGAACCAGATCATCTCTGCTGAAAAAAACAACTGAGTGCCAGGCTACAGCTGGCAACACACAACACTCTTTGTGGTTAGGCTTCTCGTCATCAAGTTATCTTTCTGTCACCATGACGTTTCTCTCACCTTGCTCAGATGCTTCCTTGTTATTACACTAGCAGCCCTCACCTCCCACAAAAAACAAAACAAGCCTCCACCATATTGAATGCATAAGCAATTGAAGTTGTACAAGACCTAAGAGTTCAAACAGAAATTGGGTGCATCCACTTGTAGGTGCCCTTTTTGAGACACTTTAAAGGGGCCTGATTATCAGAAACTGCTGGGTAATCGTTCTCTGAAAATCACAAAGTGGTTTAAGTTGGGCACCTGAAAACTGAGGCACTCAAAATGATTAATCACTTTTGAAAATGTAGGTTTTAGTTCCCTGTGCTTTAGTTTGAGTGGTAAACAGGTTCATGGTCATTGTTAACTCTCCCTGCAAAACAAAAACTTCTGTAAAAGAGTGATCTTTCACAGCGAGTACTAAATGATCAATATACACTGCTCTTTGAGTAGGAAGAGCTCCCACAGCTTCTTACTCTTTCTTTTAGTTACAACTGTGAAAAGTGGATGAAAAACACTAACATAAATGAATGGGATATTTTGATTTAGTATCAGAGGGGTAGCCGTGTTAGTCTGGATCTGTAAAAGCAGCAAAAAGTCCTGTGGCACCTTATAGACTAACAGACGTTTTGGAGCATGAGCTTTCGTGGGTGAATACTTCCATGCATCTGATGAAGTGGCTATTCACCCACGAAAGCTCATGCTCCAAAACGTCTGTTAGCCTATAAGGTGCCACAGGACTTTTTGCTGCTTTGATTTAGTAGTGTTTCACACTCACTTTGCACAAATGTAAATGAAAGAGCTGGGTGGGAAACAGTTTTTCTGTGAGAGTTTCCAAGAGTTCAAAATTTTTCCCATCCCAAAATGGAGGGAAAAATTCTAAATCTCAAAAATGTTTACAAACCAATAATCCGAAAAAACCCTGGACTTGGTCAAATATAGTATACATGAACTAAAATCTTGAAACAAAAAAATAGTTTTGAAAGAAAAATGTAACTTTTCATTTTGAAAATGTCGAAACAGGACGTTTTGATAATTTTGAACCCAATACTTTTTTGAATTGGGAGAGTCATCAAAACGAACGCTTTCCTGTGACAGTTTCAGTTTTGACAAATTGTCATTTTCTGATGAAAAAGATGTTACTCAGAAAATTTCTTACTAGTTCTAATAAATGAATATACAAGGTGCAAGACGTTGGAAGACCCTGTGTCTATCTAATTATGGTCAATGAAGTTTCTGTTATGACTTGAAGATGGTTCAGGGACACATGAAAACAATGTCTCAACCCGTGTGTATAGTTGGAGTAACACAACTAAAGTCATGTGTGAGATCATAATCTGGCTCAGTGTGTTTGGGGCACTGATAGTAAGGGTGCTGATAAACTTGGAGGAACAGCTACGAAGAAAGGGAATATAAATTATGGGAGAAGAATGGTTTGAGTGCAGGACTTGGAACTCCCACGGCTTTGTCCTTTAGACACTGCATGTACAGAGCTCCCACTGAAAATAAGAGCTTGCAGGAGTGGGTCTTCTAAGAGCTAATTCTGCCTCTGACACCACTATCATCTGTGGCCTTGCGTGAGTCACTTACACTTATTTTCCAGATATGAAAATTGAGGAAATGAAGTTAACTCTTACTGGACAGAAGTGTTAAGGAGATTTATTACTTAACACCTGAAAAGTGTAGCTAAGTAGAAAGTATTAAATGTTAAACAGTGTGTGGATGAGAGTGAATGCATGTAGCACTGCCCTCTACTGAATGGAATGAAAACTGCTGATCTATTTGTCACAGGCCTTATATTGTTCATGACTGCCAGAGAATCTTATTTAGCTCGGGAGGCAGGGGCCAGTGCTTTGAAGCAAGAGAATTTGAGTTCTGTCCTGACTGCTGTGTAGTTCCAGGAGGCTGTGATATGGAGCAGAGTGAATAACAGAAAGTTATGTTTGTTACAATATGTAAGGTACAAAAATAGTGAGAGATACCGAGTACAAGACAGATGCAGCATTAAAGCTGCCACTTCAGGAGATCTGTTAGCTTTCACTTTAAGAAACTTTGTTATATAAGTTGGAATTTACTAAGTGTTACTACACCATGCATTAGTGAGTTACAGCTGTGCCAGGAATAAAAAAGAATTGTTCATGCTGTGTCTGTCACACCAAGCGTTTACCGGTGCCCCCCACATGAATGCTACAGAGGAAATCCCCATCAGCAGTGTGGGAGTTTTTTCCATTGACCCTTAGAACACCTGCAGAACTAAAATATCACTTAGACCATAATCTCATTGCAGCAGCTGATGGGGTAAGGGGTCAGATAAAGGAAAAAGCTGGTGGCTGGTAGATGGAGGAGAAAAAGACCTATAAAGAGATTGAAATAAACAGAGTGAGGTGGTGTCATGAATCCATGTGCGAAAGTTAGAACAGGGTTTTCTCTTAATATTGAAAATTAACCTTACTATGAATTTTTGAATGGAAAATGGAAAATTTGCAGATGATACAAAATTGCCCAGGATAGTTATGTCCAAAGCTGAATGCAAATAATTACAAAGTGATCTCACAAACTTGGGTGACTGGGCAACAAAATGGCAGATGAAATTAAATGTTGATAAGTGCAAAGTAATGCACGCTGAAAAAAACATAATCCCAAATATACATACAAAATGATTGGGTCTAATTTAGCTGTTCTCTTTTTCAGTGGGATCTTGGACTCATCGTGGATAGTTATCGGAAAACATATGCTCAATGTGCAGTGGCAGTCAAAAAAACCTAACAAAATGTTAGGAACCATTAGGAAAAGGATAGATAATAAGACAGAAAATAGAAAAATGCCACTATATAAATCCATGGTATGTTCACATCTTGAATAATATATGCATTTCTGGTAGCCCCATCTAACAAAAGATATACTAGAACTGGAAAAAGTACAGAGAAGAACAACAAAAATGATTAGGGTATGGAAAAGCTTCCATGTGAGGAGAGATTAAAAGGATGAGGACTATTCCTTTTAGAAAAAAAGAGGACTGAGAGGGATGTGATTGAGGTTTATACAATAATGAATGGTGTGGAGAATGTGAACAGGGAAGTGTTAATTACCCCTTCACATAACACAAGAACCAGGGGTCACCAATGAAATTAACAGGCAGCAGGTTTTAAACTAACAAAAGGAAGTACTATTTCATACAACACACAGTCAACCTATGGAACTCGTTATCATGGGATGTTGTGAAGGCAAAATAATGGATAGAAAAAAAATTGGATAAGTTCAAGGAGGATAGGTACATCAATGGCTATTAGCCCAGATGGTCCAGGTCACAGCCCCATGCTCTGGGTATCCCTAACGTCTGACTGCCAGAAGCTGGAATGGGAAGACAGGGGATGGACCATTTGATAATTGCCCTGTTCTGTTCATTTCCTGTGAAACAACTGGCACTGACCACTGTCAGAAGACAGGATACTGGGCTAGATAGACCATCAGTTTGACCCAGTATAGCCATTCTTATGTTCTTATCATTTTCTTTTTATTTATTAGGAGGGTGGGTTTCAAAAGTAGCTAAGGAATTTAGGAGCACAAATCCCATTGAATCTCAGTGGGGCTTGGGTTCCCAAATCACTTTGATGCATTTGATATCTCTTCCTTTGTGTAACTGGCTCACATGACTTGCCTTACTCTTTGAAAATGCACAGGAATTGGAGTTTTACCAGGAATCAGGCTCTCATTTCAACCACAGTACAGTTTGCAACAGGAGTTCATCCGGACGTAGCCAGATCAGTAGCCAGCAGATCTCATTATGACAGTTGGGGCCAGTTCTTCATAATAGTTCAGCACCCTACAAGCATCCAGCATACTGAATTCTTTTGGAAATCTGGCCCTAACTGTAACTGTTGATTTATTCTGAAAATCTGGACCACAGTTCACTTTTCTCATTATCTCACTACCCATAACTTCTCCTACTTGGCCGGCTATGTAACGTACAAAAACAACTTCATTATTCATTTTTTACAAACAAATAAAAAAATCAAGCAAACTAGTTAGTCCAGCTTGTTTCAAACCCCAACGCAGGTCCAGAATAAATGACAAAGGCTCCAATCTGTCAAAGCACATAAACATGTGCTCATTCCATCCCTATAAACAAAGCACTTACACACCTGTGTAAGTCCCATCAGCTACAATAGGACTTATGCAGGAGTGTAAGTGCTTTGATGAATTGCGGTCACGGAGAAGAGATTAAAAAAAAGAAAAGAAAACAAATATGAAAACAGGAAGTAGAGAGATAAGTGCAGAGAGAAAGAGGAAGCCAGACAAAAGTGAGGGGGAGGGACAAGACACAAAGAGCAGACCTAACAGCCATGGTGTTTGTGTTGCCTGGCATACTTTTTTGGGGGCAAAATTACATAGAAAACCTGCAATCAGGGCTGGCTCCAGGCATCAGCAAAGGAAGCAGGTGCTTGGGGCGGCCAATGGAAAGGGACAGCACATCTGGGTCTTTGGCGGCAATTTGGCAGTGGGTCCTTCAGTCCCTCTCAGAGCGAAGGACCTGCCGCCGAACTGCTGCTGAAGAATGAAGCGGCATGTTAGGGCTACCACCGAAGAGCCGCCGATCATGGCTTTATCTTTTTTTTTCCGCTTCACCGCTTGGGGCGGCAAAAAAGCTGGAGCTGGCTCTGCCTGCAATAAATAACCAGAACATTTACTTTAGAAGCTCACTTGACTAACACATACAGAGAAAAATTTTATGTCTGCCTGTTTGCTTTTCTAATGACATGTATTTTAGCCTTTCTTAAAATCCTAGGTGCTTCCAGTCCTCGGACATGTGTTCCAATGTAATAAAGGTGAAAGAGGAGGGATGGATCAACCCCAATATGTTTATAGCCAGGTCAGAAGTGAATCTGCAAACAAAATGTCCTTAACAATGGCCTACTCAGGGCTGACCTGGTGATATGTAGTGCATTGCCATTTGGGATCTCTTACTGGGTAACAAGGAGCAAGAGATTACATTGAGAAATCAATTTCCAGGTCTCTCTCTTGGCAACGCAGACTGATAATGCTAGGCCACTGAGCCAGACCACAAATATGATTTTGATTAATATAAATATAGGTTCACAAGTTTAGCATCTGTGGCTGAGTCACAGGTTTCTTATATGGGAGTGGAGTTCCACTAGTTATTTTGTGTCTGATTCACACAGGGAAAAAATGGTTTACGAGAACAAATACATCTCTGTATCTTTATTTGTATTTTTTAATATACTTTTTTAAATCAAGTTTCTAACAGGCCACACTTTAAACACTATTATAGAGGAATTACAGTCTTGTGATGAAGGCACAGGACTGGGATTCAGGAAATGTGGGTCTGATTCCTGGGTCTGCCACAAATTCTCTGTCCAACTCAGCCAAATCATTTAATATCTCTGCATCTTGGTTTCCCATCTGTAAAGTGGAATAGGACTATTTCCTGGCTACACAGTAGTCTCTTCAGGGCAGGGACTATACTATGTCTATGCCTGAGCTCCATCAGCCCCCCCCCTTTCATGTGTAAAGAAAAGATTCTGTACTGCCTGGACTATCATAGCAGCGGGATGCTGGGCTCCTCTCCCCCTCACTGTTTAATGTCCTGCCTGGAATATCATAGCAGCTGGAGGCTGCCTCCCCCTCATTTTATCTCACTAAAAAGTCAGTGTTTCTTATTCCTGCATTCTTTATTACTTCATCACACAAATGGGGGGACACTGCCACGGTAGCCCAGGAGGGGTGTGGGAGGAGGGAAGCGACGGGTGGGGTTGTTGCAGGGGCACCTCCTAGAATGGCATACAGCTCATCATTTCTGTGGGATCTCTGGGGCTCTGACCTGGAGTGGCTGTGCTCTCTGGCTCTCTAGTAGACTTGCCCCATATTCTCGGCAGGACTGACTCTATTTTTAGACAAAACGTAAAGAAGGGAATGACCCAGGGAATCATTCCCATTTTTGTCCATGCGCCCTGGCTGACCTCAGCGAGGCCAGCCAGGAGCACCCATGACAGCAGCAGATGGTACAAAATGATTGATAACCATCAATGCCAATTTCCAGTTGCAAACGGTACAAAATGATTGATAACTGTCATCTCATCGCCAATTTACAATGGGAGACGGTGCAATAGGGATGGTAACCATCTCTGCTACCTTGCAAAGGCAAATGAATGCTGCTGTGTAGCACTGCAGTACCGCCTCTGTCAGCAGCATCCAGTACACATACAGTGACAGTGATAAAAGGCAAAACAGGCTCCATGGTTGCCATGCTATGGCGTCTTCCAGGGCAATCTAGGGGACAAGGGCGTGAAATGATTGTCTGCCATTGCTTTCACGGAGGAAGGATTGAATGACGACATTTACCCAGAATCACCCGCGACACTGTTTTTGCCCCATCATGCATTGGGATCTCAACCCAGAATTCCAAGGGGCGAGGGAGACTGCAGGAACTATGGGATAGCTACGGGATAGCTACCCACAGTGCAACGCTCCAGAAATCGACGCTAGCCTCGGTACATGGACGTACACCACTGAATTAATGTTCTTAGTGTGGCCGCATGCACTCAACTTTATACAATCTGTTTTACAAAACCAGTTTCTGTAAAATAGGAATAATCCCGTAGTGTAGACATACCCTATATTCCTCTTTTGTTTTACCACCTTTATGTGTTACCCCAGCTTTCCAGGTAAATGCCTCTGACCAGCTCAGCCTGCTTAAGAAAAATTCAGGAAGGACATAAAGAGAAAAAAAAATATTTTCAAGTTCATGCTATAAGTAAAAGGAAATCACATATTTAATAGAATGTAAACAGCTTTTGCAAACTCAGAGGACATCTAGTGGCCAAAGCTAGTAATCACTTGTTTAGCATTACAACACTCAATCTTATCATCAAAGATCCCGTTTTCCGTGACAAAAAAACAAAATTCTCTAGTAAAAAACGAACATTAAAATCAGCATTTTTCCATGATTAAAATGAAACACTGAACTTTATTTTCCCTAGCCACAATATAGATAGGTATCAGTCGAACTAGGATGACCAAACGTCTTGTTTTGGACCAGGCCAGTCTCCTTTTTAAGCCATGTCTGGGATGTCCTGACTTTTTTGGCAAACTAGGCAAGAGAAATGGGACAAATGCCCAGTTTTGCCCTAAGGGGGGCACAGAGCAACATTTGGTGTGGGCTTGGGCTGTCAGTCCCTGTCCTGGGCAGCTCAGGCCAGCCCTGTATGGTATCCTGTTTTCACTTTGGGAAATACGACAGGTTTCAGAGTGGTAACCGTGTTAGTCTGTATCAGCGAAAAAACCAGGAGTACTTGTGGCACTTTAGAGACTAACAGATTTATCTGAGCATAAACTTTTGTGGGCTAAAACCCACTTCATCGGATGCATGCAGTGGAAAATACAGTAAGAAGCTATATATACATAGAGAACATGAAAAATGGGTGTTGCCATACCAACTGTAATGAGAGTAATTGATTAAGGTGGGCTATTAGGTGAGATATTAGGTGAGCTGCATGCAATTGTAGGGGGGTCTGCCACCACTACCCCACCCCTGTCCATGGATTCTGAGGTGGAGGTGGTAATCGCAGCCAGGGCTGAGGATTCTGCGGATGGGGAAGATGAGGAGCAAGAGGAGGATGAGCTTGTAGAGGGCACACAGCACTCCGTTTTCCCCAACAGCCAGGAACTTTTTCTCACCCTGATGGAATTACCCTCCCAAGCAACTATCCCAGACAATGAAGCCATGGAAGGGACTTTTGGTGAGTGTACCTTGTAAATATAAGACATGGTTTAAAAGCAAGCGTTTTTTAATGATTAATTTGCCCTGAGGACTTGGGATGCATTCCTGGCCAGTACAGTTACTGTAAAAATTTGTTAACATGTCTGGGGACAGAGCAGAAATCCTCCAGGGACATCTCCATGAAGCTCTCCTGAAGGTACTTCAAAAGCCTTTGCAGAAGGTTTCTGGGCAGCGCTGCTTTATTCCATCCTCCATGGTAGGACACTTGACCATGCCATGCATGTAGCAAGTAATCTGGTATCACTGCATGACAAAGCTTAGCTGCGTATGGTCCCGGTGATTGCTGGCATTCAAGCAACTTCTGTTCTTTATCTCGCTGTGTTATCCTCAGGAGAGTGATATCGTTCATGGTAACCTGGTTGAAATTCAGGAATTTAAGTAAGGGGACAGAGATGGCCATTCCTACTGGGCTGTTTGCCTGTGGCTTAAAAGAAATCCTTCCCCGCAGGTAGCCAAGCGGGAGGTGGGGAGGGGTGGCGATTGGCGCTGAGCTTTTCTGCTTTTGGCCAGCAGGGATCTTTCCTGCTACCAGCCACGCAGTTGTGGGGGGGGGAAGGGGAGTGTTTAGCAGTGATCTTCCATGATACCAGCCTCGGGGTGGTATCTGCTGCTGCACCTTAACAGGAAAGAAGCAGCACTCAACGGTCTTTGCTTGCTATTTAGGAAAGGAGGGTGCTGGATAGATGAAAGCTGCAGAAGACGAAAGACAATGGCTTACCATGGCCGCATGCAAGCCAAATTCTGCTGCCCAGACCTGCGTCTGTGATCTGTAACACCGAAGCCCAGGCACTCAATATTAAGATGCAAAATGCGACCTTGTAGTGAAAACACGTGCTATGAAAGGTGAATAGTGTTGTTCGCTGTGAAAGAGTATGACCATTGTTCTCTAAAATGTATCTTTTTAAATACTTCTCTCCCTTTTTTTCTCTCCCTCATGCAGCTGCAAATTTTTCAAGCCTCCCTACTCCGTCCTGAAGGCTATCTCAGATAAGATGGCGGAAAAAAAAAGAAGCGAGAAGAAATGTTTTCAGAAATCATGGAAGTGATCCGCAATGAAAGAGCTCATCTGAATGAGTGGAAGGATGTGGTAGCAAAGTACAGGAAAGATGCCAGTGACCGTGAGGACAGGAGGGACCAACGTAAGGACAGGAGGGACGAACGTGAGGACAGGAGAGATGCTCGAGATGAGAGGAGAGATGCTCGAGATGAGAGGTGGCGGCAGGAAGATCAGCGGTGGCGGGATGCAACTCTGGGGCTGCTGCGTGATCAAACTGACATGCTCTGGCATATGGTGGAGCTTCAGGAATGGCAGCAGGATCACAGAGTGCTGCTGCAGCCCCCGTATAACCACCCTCCCCCCTCACCATATTCCTTAGTCTCCTCATCCACCAGACAAATAAGAACTTGTGGGGGTAGGCTCCGTGCACCCGCCCACTCCACCCCAGTGGACAGCCCAACCAAAAGGCTCTCATTATTATGAAATTTTTTAGTGGCCTTTTCCTTCCCTACTATTCTCCTCCCAAACCCCACCCAGGCTACCTTGTCAGTTCTCTCTCTCTTTTTATAATTAAGTAATAAAGAATACATGATTTTTAAATGAGAGTGACTTTATTTCCTTAGAAAGCAAGCTGTGATCGAAGGGGTAAGTGGGTGGGGGTGGCTTACAGGGAATGAGTCAATCAAGGTGGGGGGGTTTCATCAAGGAGAAACAAACACAACAGTCACACTGTACCCTGGCCAGTGATGAAACTGGTTTTCAAAGCTTCTCTAATGCACGCCGCTTCCTGGTGTGCTCTCCTAATTGCCCTGGTGTCTGGCTGTGCGTAATCAGCGGCCAGGTGATTTGCCTCAGCCTCCCACCTCGCCATAAAGGTCTCCCCCTTACTCTCACAGAGATTGTGGAGCACACAGCAAGCAGCAATAACAATGGGGACATTGGTTTGGCTGAGGTCTGAGTGAGTCAGTAATGTGCGCCAGCGCGCCTTTAAAAGGCCAAATGCACATTCTATCACCATTCTGCACTTGCTCAGCCTGTAGTTGAACAGCTCCTGACTACTGTCCAGGCTGCCTGTGTATGGCTTCATAAGCCATGGCAACAAGGGGTAGGCTGGGTCTCCCAGGATAATGACAGGCATTTCAACATCCCCAACTGTTATTTTCTGGTCTGGGAAGTAATTCCCTTGCTGCAGCCGTTTAAACAGAGTAGTGTTCCTGAAGATGCGAGCGTCATGAACCCTTCCCAGCCATCCCACGTGGATGCTGGTGAAACGTCCCTTGTGATCCACCAGTGCTTGCAGCACCATGAAAAAGTACCCCTTGCGGTTTAAGTAGTGGATGCCCTGGTGCTCCGGTGCCAAGATAGGGATATGGGTTCCATCTATCACCCCACCACACTTAGGGAATCTCATTGCAGCAAAGCCATCCACTATGACCTGCACATTTCCCAGAGTCACAACCTTTCGTAGCAGCAGCTTAGTGATTGCTTTGGCTACTTGCATCACAGCAGCCCCCACAGTAGGTTTTCCCACTCCAAATTGATTCCTGACTGACCGGTAGCAGTCTGGCATTGCAAGCTTCCAGAGGGCTATTGCCACTCGCTTCTCAACTGTGAGGGCTTCTCTCATCTTTGTATTCTGGTGCTTCAGGGCAGGGGAAAGCAAGTCAAAGTTCCATGAAAGTGCCCTTAAGCATGCGAAAATTTCGCAGCCACTGGGAATCGTCCCACACCTGCAACATTATGCGGTCCTATCAGTCTGTGCTTGTTTCCCGGGCCCAAAATCGGCGTTCAATGGCTAGAACCTGCCCCATTACCAGCAGGATCTCCAAAGCGCAGGGGCCCACAGTTTGACAGAATTCTGTGTCCATGTCCTCATCACTCTCGTCGCCGCTCTGCCGTAGCCACCGCCTCCTCACCTGGCTTTGCAGGTCTCGGTTCAGCATTGACTGCACAAGAATGCGCGAGGTGTTTAAAACATCCATGATTGCTGTCTTGAGCTCAGCAGGGTCCATGCTTGCCATGGAATGGCATCTGCACAGTTCACTCAGGAAAAAAGGCGCGAAACGGTTGGCTGCTGCTGCTTTCACGGAGGGAAGGGTGAGGCTGTACCCAGAAGCACCAGTGGCATCGTTTTTTGCCCCATCAGGCACTGGGATCTCAACCCAGAATTCCAATGGGTGGGTGAGACTGCGGGAACTATGGGATAGCTATGGGATAGCTACCCACAGTGCAACACTCAGGAAATCGACGCTAGCCTCGGTACATGGACGCACACCGCTGAATTAATATGCTTAGTGTGGCCACGTGCACTTGTGTTTATACAATCTGTTTTAAAAACGGTTTTTGTAAAATCGGAATAATCCCATAGTGTAGACATACCCTAGGACTCCTAATTATTATTCAGAAACAATGCCCTTTGTTGTTGTAGCTATCTATGGACTTGTTCATTAATATTGCAGTGTAACACAGTAATAGTTGTATACTAATTTAGGATTGGACTTTTCCTTACTACCCTCTCTTCCACAGAAAAAATGGAATGCTGAATTCTAGAAATTGTTGTCCTTGTAGTATGCCTCAGAAAAATCAACATCTCCTTGTAGTGATTTTGTTAAGGACCTTGTATTAAATGAGTCTGATATGATTTGACTTTTTTATTTGTTTAATATTGTGATTTTGTTCATGTCACAAAAGAATACAGCTATGTAGCCATGTATCCTATGTATGCAGAGGGATAGTATACATAAACTGCTACATTCTTCTCCAAAACTATTAAGTTCTTATACTTGTTTCTCCCAGGACTTTACCTGTTATGTTTATTGAAAGCATGGTAAAAACTAAATCTTTGCCTTGAAAGGTTTACAGCTTCAGGAAGATAATAGTTAGCAGTAGTATTAGGTGTCTAACTTTATACATTTATGACAGATTTTTTAACTCAGGTGCTTAGTATCATGCACAACTATTCATATTTAGACACCTAATAAGTGACTGTTTTCAGAAGTAATGAGCACTTCTAGGGCCAATTTCTAGCTCTTATTTTAATCAGTGGGAATTGCTCAGCGTCAGTCTTATCTGAAGCCCATTAAAATTAATAGAAATACTTCAAGACTTCAGTGGACATTGGATTGGGGCCCCTAACTTGGGAAAGTAAAATTTGAAAATGTTGGCCCTAGAAATTGGTTTTAAGGGTACGGTGTGCCTGCAGCTCCCACTAACTTCAACTGGAGTTCTGGATGTTTAGCCCCTCTGAAAATCAGGCCTGTGATATCTAAAGTTGGCAACCTGAAAACAGAAGCATCCAAACGTAGAAACTACTTTGAAAAACTGAGTCTGAGGCCATGAGCCAAAACCTCATTGAAATTAATGGGAGGAGTCTTTCAACTGACTCATTAGATGTGGGCGAGGCCCTAATGGCCAGATTTAGACAGGTGCTCAGGCACCTAAACACACAGATAGATGCATAGTGGGATTTTCAAAAGTATCTAAGCAGGTTAAGTCCTAACTTCCATTGAAGTCACCTTTGTAAATCTAGTCCTAAGTGATTTTCCCTAGTGGATCAACAGCAAAAGAAGGAATATATAATCCCATATATATAACGTTTTCTGGCTCCAAACACTGTTCCATAACCACTGGACCATAAATAACACATTATAAGGGTGTATAGGCACTATCATAAGTAGTCTACACCTTTTGACAGACAACTGTGGGTAGGCTATTATAAACATGTTCTAGTATCATGGATAACACCACACTACTGAGGGATGGATATGAATTTACATATTTAACTTACATTACTACAAATGTTTTCTAATCACAAAGATTTTTTTCTTTACATATTTAAACCAAGGTCATTTCACAAAATATCAATTAAATATTCCATGAAAAGGACTAAAATAGTTACAAGAAAATGCCCAGATTCCACATCACTCATTTCTCTTCCATAAGGAATCAACCTGCATTGCCCTAATATCTGCCAGCAGAGGAGTGACAGTATTAAGAAGACGTACAGAATGATTTTGCCATAATTATTCTTATCCAACAGAATATACACTTGGTGAAACACAGGAATTAATGAGGTGGAGAGGTGCTTCTAGTTTATTTATGTTTTTCCAAAGTAACCCATCTATAGAATTGTAAATTAATGAAAACAGAAGTTTCTGCTTAACTTCATTTTCTCCTGAAGTGCTTATTAAAGCAGTTCCAGGAATAATTGTACCATAGGATGTATAATGTGGATAATGAATAAAAAGAGGTGAGAGAGAAAGTAAAAGCAAGAAATCTGAAAAAAGCATCAGATTTCTGAAAGATGGAAAAAGATCTATTCTGAATTTCTGAATGGCCAATGTTATTCCAGTTTTACACTACTTCAACTCAACCTAAATGAGTAACACTATTCAGCACCAGGTTGGAAGTGAGCAATGGAGAATCAAGCCCTAGGGTTCTGTGATGAATTCATTCATAGGCTAGGCTGCATGTGGGAGATATAATCTAACACAAACATGAAGGGTAAAGTTTGCCACACTGTATGAGATAATCGTATTAGCAAAATCTCCCATCATCTTGTAGCTGCTGCTGTGACTACATTTTATGTATCCAGTGTGACAAAGTTCCTCCTCTACCTTGGTGGGTCCTGCGCTTATTAGCAGATTTGCTCACCTCAGTGATCTTCCCCATAGTCTGGATCAACTCCTCCTGTTTCTGATCAGGAGTTGGGAGGTTTGGGGGGAACCAGGGCCCGCCCTCTACTCCGGGTTCCAGCCCAGGGCCCTGTGGATTGCAGCTGTCTATAGTGCCTCTTGTAACAGCTGCATGACAGTTACAATTCCCTGGGCTACTTCCCCATGGCCTCCTCCAAAACACCTTCTTTATCCTCACCACAGGACCTTCCTCCTGGTGTCTGATAACACTTGTATTCCGTAGTCCTCCAGCAGCACAACCTCTCACTCTCAGCTCCTTGTGCCTCTTGCTCCCAGCTCCTCACACGCACTTCCTCTCCTCTAGCTCCTCCCTCCCTGACTGGAGTGAGCTCCTTTTTAAATCCAGGTGCCCTGATTACTCCAGTGCATCCCCTGCTCTAGTCACTCAGGGAACAGAAAACTACTCAGCCAGTGACTAGTATATTTGCCCTCTACCAGACTCCTGTACCACGCTGGCCTGGGTCTGTCACATATCCCTCCCCTCTGCTCAACACCAAGGGGTTGGGCAGCTTGGGATGCCAGACAGTGGACACATGACAAGACATCAGCATTACCGTGACGGCTCCCCGCTCTGTGTTGCACACGGAACTGGAAAGGTTGGAGGGATAAGAACCACCTGGTCACCCTTGTGTACTTCTCCTTGTTCTGCTGCATCCATTGAAGAGGGGCATGGTCGGTCACGAGGACAAATCTGCACCCGAGTAAGTAGTGGTGCAATGCTTCCATGGCTCATTTTACGGCGAGGCACTCTCTCTCCACCACTGCATATTTTTGTTCCCTTGGAAGGAGTTTCCTACTGAGGTAGAGAATTGGGTGTTACTCTTCCCCAACTATCTGTGATAGGACGGCCCGCAACCCTACTTCCGATGCATCTGTCTGCAGAATAAATTCCTTGGTGAAATCAGAGGCTATCAGTACAGGGTTACTGCAGAGGGCAGTCCGTAGGTCTGTGAATGCTTCCTCTGCTGTGTCAGACCATTTCGCCAGATCAGGTCCATGGGCTTTCACTAGGTCTGTCGGGGTCTTGCCCTTGTGGCAAAGTGGGGGATAAATCGTCGGTAATACCCCACTACATCTAGGAATGCCCGGACTTGTTTCTTGCGATGCTGTCGGGGCCAATTTTGGATGGCCTCCAACTTCACTTGGGGTTTTACCAGACCTTTTCCCACAATGTAGCCAAGATATTTGGCCTCTGTAAACCCTACAGCACACTTGGCAGGGTTTGCTGTAAGACCAGCTCACCTGAAGATATCAAGGACTGCCTCCACCTTCTCTATGTGGGTTTCCCAGTCTGGGGTATGAATGACCACATCGTCCAAGTAGGCAGCAGCACAACTGTTATGCAGGCGTAATAGCTTGCCCATGAGACACTGGAAAGTAGCTGGGGCCCAATGTAGTCCAAAAGGGAAGACAGTATATTGAAAAAGACCCTCTGGTGTAGAGAACGCAGTCTTTTTCTTTGTGTCTTCCACAAGGGGAATCTGCCAGTACCTCTTTGTCAAGTCTAGGGTAGTCAAGTACCGGGCATTCCCCAGACGGTCCATTAGCTCATCTATGCGAGGTATGGGGTACGCATCGAACTGGGATACTTCTTTTAGTCGCTGGAAGTCGTTGCAAAACCTTGTGGTGCCATCAGGTTTGGGCACCAGCACGACTGGGCTGGACCACTGACTGTGGGATTCTTCGATGATCCCCAACTCCAGCATTTTTTTTACTTCTGCTTTTATTTCCTCCCTTTTGGCCGCTGGCACCCGATAGGGCCTCATTGTTATTCTGGCCCCAGGGTTCGTGACGATGTGGTGATATGTTGCAGTTGTTCGACCTGGTTTTGTCGAGAACACATCTTGGTTCCGGAAGATCGTCTCAGACCCCTCATTCTTCTGGTCTGGTGTTAAATCGGGAGACACTCTCACCTGTTTGGAAGGCTTGTTTTCCTGGGTTAGGTCATTTCGGATAGTTATGCATGCCTCTTGTGCATGCCAGGGTTTCAGAAGGTTGATGTGATAAATCTGTTCTTGTTTTCGGCGCCCTGGCTGCCGCACCTTGTAGGTTACTTCCCCCATGGGTTGAACCACCTCATAGGGCCCCTGCCATTGTGCCAGAAGCTTGCTTTCTGCCGTGGGTACCAACACCATCACCAGATCCCCTGGTTGGAACTGTCGGACTTTTGCCTGGCGATTGTAATAGGTTCTCTGGGCCTCCTGTGCCTTTTCCAAATGTTCCCGTACAATAGGGGTGATATGGGCTATCCTGTCTCGCATCGGTATTACATGTTCTATTATATTTCTCCCCTCATTGGGTTCCTCTTCCCAAATCTCTTTGGCGATATCTAGTATGCCACAGGGGCGACGTCCGTATAATAACTCAAATGGGGAAAACACAGTTGAGGCCTGAGGTATGTCCCAGATAGCGAACATAATGTAGGGCAGTAGGATGTCCCAGTACTTCCTGTCCCGACTTACTACCTTCCTTATCATAGCCTTGAGGGTTCGATTAAACCTTTCTACCAAACCATCAGTCTGCGGATGGTAAACTGAAGTTCTCAGGGTATGTATATGGAGCAGTGTACAGAGGTCCTTCATTAGCTTTGACATAAATGGGGATCCTTGGTCTGTTAATATCTCCTTTGGTAGCCCCACTCGGGCAAAGATCCCCACCAGCTCTTTGGCTATCGTTTTAGAGGCTGTGTTCCGCAGGGGGACAGTTTCTGGGTAGCGAGTAGCATAGTCCAAACCAACAAGTATATATTGGTGGCCCCGAGCCGTCTTCTCCAGGGGTCCCACTAGGGATATTCGCTCAAAGGGGACCTCTATGATGGGAAGGGGTACTAAAGGTGCCCTCAGGTGGGGACGGGGACTGTACAGCTGACACTCCGGGCAGGATGCACAGTACCTTCGCACTTCTTAATGTACTCCGGGCCAGAAGAACTGTCGTAGGACTCGTGCCAGGGTCTTCTCTACCCCCAAGTGCCCCCTCCAAAAGATGACTATGCGTAAGACTTAATACAGCATTCTGGTGTTTTTCAGGTACTAAGATCTGCTGTACCTTCTGCCCCTGTACTGATGCAACTCGGTATAAGAGATTCTTCTTCATTATGAAGTAAGGTCCTGGTCCCTGTGTTCTCCCTTCCATGGGAACCCCATCTATTTCAGTCACCTCCTTTCTAATGTTGTGGTACCTTGGGTCTTCAGCCTGGTCCCGTCCAAAATTTCCTCTTCCAGGGCTAATCTGCCCAAGATCTAGGGGCCCAGTCTCTGTTGCCTCTACTGGTTCAGAAGCGTTAGGGTGGGGGTCAGACTCAGGAGCTTCTCCCTCCTGGGTGGCCTCCTTTTCAGCTGCTCGGGTCAGCCTACCTACGAGAGCGACCCTCTGGCTTTGGGCCAGTATTCGGGTTCCCAAGGCCTTAGCTGCCCTCCTTTCCCTTTTCGACTTTCTACCCTGTCTGGGAATGGAAAATAAATCTGGGGATATTTCAGAGAAGACTGGGAGTTGACAGTCTACTGTGGATGCCTCACTAACTTCAGGATTCCCTTCTTTCTCCAATCCTCCTACTGGGAGTAAGTCTCCAAACCATGGGAAGTCCCTCCCTATGAGCATCGGGAATGGGAGTTTAGGGACTACACCTGCAGCTACTTCAGTAGTGTTCCCCTGAATCTCAATTTTTACTGGGATGGTGGAGTAATAACCAACTGTGCCATGGACGCATGTTATCCCCGTACACTTAGCCCGCAGCAGCTGACTACACTTCACAAGCTTCCCTGAGACAAGTGTGATAGCACTCCCCGAATCAACCAGTGCTGTGGTCTCTACCCCATTTAGCTTTACTGGTCTGGTGTACACATGTGGGGTTAGTGAGACCCTCACAAGGTGGATTAGGGAGCATGGTCTGCCGAGTTCCCCAGGTTACACTGCATAGGCTCCTCAGCATTGGGACACTGTGAAGCTATATGTCCCCACTCCCCGCAGGCATAACATCTGTATGGGGCCTTAGGAATTCCCCGGTCTCTTGGTTTGGGCAGTCTAACATCTCGATCCTCTTCTCTCTCAGTGTTCTGACTCTTTGTGGCTTCTGGTGAGCCTTCAGCCCCTCTCTTTTTCCACCTGGGCTCTCTTGGTGGCCCCGTCACTCGAGCTCTAGGGCTTAGTGCTGCTGTAGCTTGTATCAATGCCCCTACTAAGTCATCCATTGTGGTGAAAAAAAAATAAACCCTCTACCTTTTTTTTTAAATCACCCTCCTTCTTCTGCTGCGCTGTGCACACCAGATCCCACTCCTGACACCAGTTGTGACAAAGTTCTTCCTCTACCTTGGTGGGTCCTGCGCTTATTAGCAGATTTGCTCACCTCAGTGATCTTCCCCATAGTCTGGATCAACTCCTCCTGTTTCTGATCAGGAGTTGGGAGGTTTGGGAGGGAACCAGGGCCCGCCCGCTACTCTGGGTTCCAGCCCAGGGCCCTGTGGATTGCAGCTGTCTATAGTGCCTCTTGTAACAGCTGCATGACAGTTACAACTCCCTGGGCTACTTCCCCATGGCCTCCTCCAAAACACCTTCTTTATCCTCACCACAGGACCTTCCTCCTAGTGTCTGATAACACTTGTACTCCGTAGTCCTCCAGCAGCACAGCCTCTCACTCTCAGCTCCTTGTGCCTCTTGCTCCCAGCTCCTCACACGCACTTCCTCTCCTCTAGCTCCTCCCTCCCTGACTGGAGTGAACTACTTTTAAATCCAGGTGCCCTGATTACTCCAGTGCAGCCCCTGCTCTAGTCACTCAGGGAACAGAAAACTACTCAGCCAGTGACTTGTATATTTGCCCTCTACCAGACTCCTGTACCACACTGGCCTGGGTCTGTCACAGCAGACAGAATGGTCCTTTAAATTGGCTCAAATGCATTGATCCATGTGCAGGGAAGTTGTGCTCTAATGGCCATTAAAGTCAGTGGCTATTTTTCCTTTGACTGTAATGGCCTTTGGTGTGCTCAGTGAGCCACACAGTGAAAACCCCCTGGTACCTAAAACCCAACAATATCACTTGTGCAACAGACCCTCATACAGGTCTCTCCATTCAGGATACGGAAAATCCCATGTCCTTTCTTGTGTAAGACCAAGGCCTTGGGCCTTTTTCTTCTTTTCAAGATGACTAGAACTCCAGCAGTAGTTATAGTAAAAGCAAGGTAATAGAGGCAACATACCGAGCAGTTCTTGTGTAGTGAGGTTTTGAAGTTCGAACACTGCCAAGAGTAATCATATCTACATTGGCGTTGTCTAGGTCTTCAAAATTCTCTGCACTAATACAGCCACTGTTTGGATGAAAAAGAAAAGCAAAGACATATATATTATTCATAAGACAGCTGGCGGAGGCAGCTGAATCATACTTCAAGCTCCACATCTATAGTTATTTATTAAAACGGTCCACAAGAAAATACATGGAGATGAACTATCCTTTGTGCAGTAATGTCCCAAGACAAAAACAAACACACAGAACCAGCAGCATATAATTAAGGACAACTCTACCACATATGTGCAGTGATCAGTTT
Organism: Gopherus flavomarginatus; assembly: GCF_025201925.1. Classification (NCBI taxonomy): domain Eukaryota; kingdom Metazoa; phylum Chordata; order Testudines; family Testudinidae; genus Gopherus; species Gopherus flavomarginatus. The sequence goes on along the minus strand of NC_066618.1, from coordinate 106,880,805 downwards.
CGGGAAAGCTGGAAGTAACGTGAGAAACATCTGTAATCCCTACTTTTTTCTTTGACGCTTATACTGTGCCACAGTAAAGTATGATACCTTTGAGATGAGGACACAATGGAGCCTCATTCTTGACTCCCACTATTGTAAATGAGGAGTAATTCCACTGAAGTCAGTGGAGTTACCCAAGAATAAGTAGAGGAGAATAGTCAAGCTGCAAACCTTGCATTAGGAAGATGAGACAAATGGGCTGATTGCATTAAATCAAAACTGAAAAAATACATAATGTTTACTTACGTGTAGAGAGGAATATGTTGAGTTTGAGAGCTTGGGCTTACACTGTTAAGAAAAATACAAGATATATTAGTTATTAGAAAAAAGATGGAATTGATTTAACTGATTATTATGTTAAGCAAACTTTTTATGCAGCAAACATGAAAAGATAAAGATAAAAAGATAAAGAGGAAGTGACTTAGAGACCTCGTTTTGAGGACTCACAGGAGTGGCAGAAGTAAGTCCAAGTTTTGCTTTCGGAATGACGGGGGTGGGGAAAGCTCAAAATCAAGTAGTGGTGGGGGGAGGTGGCATAGATGCCAACGTCCCTATTCAGCAGGCAGAATTCTGGGTTTTCAAACCATATCACAGGTAATTGCTGCTTTAGTCACTGTGTGGCAAAGCTTTTTAAAAACTGAGCTGCTCTTCAGAGGGAAGCTCAAATCCCATGGACTTCAATGGGAGATATATCAATTTAACATCAGGCTTGAATTTGCTCTCTCTCTTTTACTATGTCCCTCTTGTTCTGAGCCATCACATTAGGGCTCTGCTGTCCTTCCCTTCTCACTCTGCTGACCTGTCTTTTCCCCTCCTGGCCTCACCCTACTGTCTTCTATTTAATCTATCCCTAGCTCACCTCCCATCCTCTCTTTACCTGTCCCTGACTCACCCTCTGAGCCCCTATTAATCTTTCCCTTTCTTTCCCTACTGTTCAGCTGAAATGCATTCTGAGATCATTTCTAACACTACAAAAAAGGACAAAGTCTTGGATTTTGTAAATATGTATATGCTATTTGTAAAATCTCTATAATAAAAATGCACCTGTCAATGAAAAAGTCAGAGGTGCAGCTATTATGTAGTAACTAGCTACTAGGAACCTCTCTAGTCACATTTTCATGTCTAATCCTCCCACAGGAAGCCTGATCTCAGGTATATTTTTCAATAAAATTATTAATGGAATATCTTTAATTGTTCTGATTACAGTACCTTGGCTAAATGTACAATCACTGCAAGCTCAGAGGACATCCGTGTAACTATATTTGAAAAAAGAACGATACCATATACAGAGAGATCCATAAAGGAAACATGATGATTAAAAGACAATAAAAATATAAAAAAAAGAAACTTACAAATCAATTGGTTTTTGTGGTGAAGTAAAAGATCTTGTTTGAAACCTGTCCCAGAGGCCCCCAACAACCTAGAATCACAATCAGAATGTTTCTTGAAACATGAGCTCTGTGTAATACAATATCATCTAATTAGGTAAGCCCGATATATTTTTATGTGCTGATCCTGCAATCAGATCTGCTGGCCTGTGCAGATCCAATTGCAGGACTGGACTTTAGATTAAAAAATATCATTAATTAGACAATCAAAACATAGTGTAGAGTCTAGACCAAATGATATGAAGTTTTGAATCCTCTTTTTTTTTGGGAGAGAGACCTGACTGAATTGAATGGAAAACAGATCAAGTTGTTAACATTTTGGAAGTGTCAGCCAGCTGGGATGAGGGCAGTCTAGCCTAGTGGCCAGGGTCAGAGCCATAGTCTGTCATCAGGAGCCAAAGCCCAGGGTCAAAACTGGAAGCAGAAACTGATTACCAGAGCTGGGGGTCAAGCTGGAGTCCATGGTCAGGAGCTAGAGACAAGGGTCAAACTGGAGGTCAGGAACTGGAGCAAGCAGGGTATCAGGAGGGGTTCCAGGCCAGGGTAGGACAGAGGCAAGGCAGGAGCAGCAGGAACAAGGTGACACAGTGAGGCACAGGAGCACTGAGAAGACAACAAGCTGTGGCTGCTGCTGGCCTAAGATCCAGCCTGTTGGCCTCTGCAGCCAATCAGGTTGTGTGGCTAATCAGGCAGCTTGCTGCAGGCCAGTTGCAGACTAGCTCTGCTGCAGGCCCTGATTCCTGACAGGAAGATTCCAAAATGAACTGTGTTTCTCATGCACTTTTCCCTCAAAAAAGTCAGTGATTTAGATTATAACAAATAAACTCCTCTGTCCTCAGGTAACTTCTAGATATTATAGCAGTGACCTTAGGACACATTTTTTAACAATTTAGAAAAGAGATAAAAGAAGCCAGTCCCTGTGAAGCCAGCTGAAGCGCTGCTTTCTGAGTCAAGTGGCAGAGTCTGCTCTATGAATAGTGTGATCTTGCTTTTTACTTTTGAAAAAAGTATGCATTTGTGAGCATAAATCCCATAGTTTTGGTACTGATTTTCTAAGCAGCCTGATGCATGCCTCATGGCACTTTGTCTTCTGATTTGTGACGTATTTGCATGCAAGCTATTTGACTGGGGAGGTAAATAAGCTACAGGTTTTGTGTGTAAAGCAGAGGGAGGAAATTTCCCACACTGTACACCCAAAAGTGCCTCAATCTTGTCCTGACGGGGTGAGAGAATAGCTCACACTCATGCCAATTCAAAACTTGGCCTCTGTTAGCTGCTAATGGTGCCAATTAGTATAAATTGTGATAGCATTTTTTTGTCACTTGAACATCTGCCCACTGGGAACTAGATGGAGACCCAGTTCAAACAGGTCTTTTAGCAGTAATCACAGGGGATCATTTCTTCACCACATTTAGAGTGGTACCACAGTGGTGAAAGTCTCTATACAACTCTACCCTGATATAACACGACCCGATAGAACACGAATTCGGATATAACGTGGTAAAGCAGCGCTACGGGGGGGTGGGGGGAGAAGGGGCTGCACGCTCCAGTGGATCAAAGCAAGTTCACTATAATGCAGTTTCACCTATAACGCAGTAAGATTTTTTGGCTCCTGAGGACAGCATTATATTGGGGTAGAGGTGTATTTCATTATCGATCTCCTAAGCAATCCAATGCTGTCTCATTCTAATAAAGAGGACTATATATTTTAATATTATGTTATAGTTAATATTTCTTAAAAATATAGGTGAGCTAAAACTATGGGCCTGATCCAATGCATGCTGAAATCAATAAAAAGCAAGTCTGGTCAAAAATTCTCCTTTATGGGATGGGCTCACTGTTCAGACTACATCTCCCATAATGCACCATGGTGAGTGATGCCTGAGATATAACAACCTGGAGGAGAGACTGTGTTGCATCACGGAAGATGTAGTACAGCGAGAGGGTCCAAGTTATAGAGGAGAATCAGAGCACATGTAATTTTAACTAACCACCAACATGGCAAAACCACAACAGCATTTCCAAACCAAAAAAAATAAAAAAGTTTTCAATTGAAATAATGGAAAGTCAAAACTTTTTGTAGAAAATTTCAATTAAAACTATTTTTTCCCCATTTTCACTGACATTTTTAATGGAAAAGAGCCCATTTCTGCCCAGCTCTAAAGAAAAGGTTCTGACTGACTTCAGTAGGCACTGGATTTGCAGTAAATGGCTTTTGTGGCTTGTAAATGCTCCAGTTTCACATCCTTGAATTCTCATTAAGTGACTCATTTACTAACCCCTTTCTTTGTCAGATACTAAGTAACAAAACAAAAGATAGGCTTTAGCCATCAAGTCAGGATCCAGTTTTGGACTTTCCCAAACTATGGGGATGTTTGGATTTAAGGTATTGGTTTGGGCCTATTTCTAAAAGGTTAATGTGACCTGAAGGCTGTACTTGATGCTGTATTTCATTAGCAAAAACCACAAACTGTTATTTTAAAAAAAGGTTCACTGACTTGGCTTATTTCTGGTGCAGGATTGTGTCTCTTTATTGTAAAACACTGGGAGATGGGATCAGCCATCATTTCTACTGTTGATTCTGGCTGTGGGATTTTGGGTGGTAATATCTTATCCCAAGGAACTTCTTCATAAGCTCTAGAGATTAATAAAAAGAAGAAAAGGAACATATTTAAAACAATCACTATAAGTGATGCATGGTGTGACATGTATAACTAGGGGATTAAAATGTACTTTCCATGTGAGGATTAGATTTTGTAATGCAATCTCCTAATAGCGAACATATTGGATCTGCACATGAAAACATATTTCAGGAAACTGCAGAGAAAGAGTGATTTTTTTTTTCTTGATGGCTAGTGAAAGAGAATGAATGACAAAAACTTGCCTCCTGGGAGAGGAATTTTTGGCACACTGTGAGCCACTAAAACTAGTTAAAGTGGCCATACTTGTCTTACCAAAATACCCATTACTTTATGGGGAGGAGCACTGAGTTAGAAGCCAGGAGATCTTCTCTTCCACTAAATGCCCTTAGCAGGCTCCACACTTCCAAACCCTCCTTTACAAAAGGCAAATATCATATCTCCTCATCTTGCAAATGGAGTAAATAAGGACCTGAGAGGTGGCCCAATGTTGGATGAAGTTGGTGGCAGAGTTTGGGAGTAGAATACAGGTCTCAGATGACAGTGCAGAACCTCATCTACGAAGCCACAGTGCCTCTTTGGAAAAAAAAAAGTACGTATCTATGTTAAGCTTTTATACTGCCGTCCACCACCATAGTATATGAGCACTTTTCATGTAAAAAACAGCAATAGCAAAATCTCTAATGGATTTCACGGAATCTCTGGCACATCTGTCTTTTTGGGGTCAAAACTCTGCGTGGGTTAGGGGTTTTAATTTTGGGAGGGACGGGAGGGAGGAGGGGAAGCTGGAGAATTAGTAGAGGTTTGGCCATAAACGGGGTGTTCGAATTGTATCACTTATGATGGAAAGGTTTTCTCAAAGAGGAAGGCCTTGGAACATTTCCTAAAGAATCAGATCTAGGTTTCTGGGTAAGCTTTCAGGAAGGTGGTGCTATTCCTATATGCCCATGTTTGTCATGCATCTTTAAATCCACAGATTAAAATGTGCGTGTAAGTATAAATCATCATTAGCTACATTTCTCAGAAAAAAAACTATGCATAAGAAGCATGTCCTAGTTGGGATAGCATGTGGTTTCTTTTCAAGCAACAGTATACAAACCCATTGGTGTATCCCATCAGCATGGTCCATGGAATTCTGTTCTGGCTGCCAGGATTTGTGGAACATTTGTGTTAGATTTTCAGTGTAGAATAAAGACATATGCAACCTGCTATTAGCTCATTATGTTAAGCAAAAATGATAATACCCTCACTCTAGGGAAGACAGTTGTTTACAAGGTTAGAAGACATTAAAGAGTTTGTAATATGATTAAGTAACTGCTAGTGAAAGGGATAGCAAAGCCTCTAGTACCAGCACATCTAAGATGAGCTATGAAGTATTGTTCTATCATATAAATTTATGACCAGAATGGATGCTTCTTTTAAGTAAGGCCCTATGAAATCCAATTTATTATTGTAGATTTTCGGATTTATTATTTTCTGATTGTGTTTGTTTCCATTTAAAAAAAAAGTTATTTCTTTATAATTTTTAATCAATTTTTTGATACATTGACAACAATTAAGTAGCCTTCCTATAAATGCACAAAAATGTTCAGAATTGGATTGCAATAGGAAAAACTGATTTTACCAAAAAAAACCCCTACAATTTCAACAAATATATAGTGAAAGTAACACATTCTAAATCACTTTTAAAAGTAGCACTCAGTAATATGACCAAACTGATATTATTGAACAGTAACCAAGAAGTCCACAGAAGAGCCTCTTACAGTATCAATTTAACTGAATTCATATTTGAATAATTAAAATATTTTAAAAAAGCACTAAACATAAAATGATTCATCGTTAGCATTCATTGTTGCTTTTAAAATTAAACTCTGTACTTTCAACCTTCCTACATTCTGAAGGAATGCTTCAATTAATTTGATTAAATAATTTCAAATTATCAAATCAATAGTTTATTGCTGAGTAGCAATACAAAGTGACAAACTTCAATGTCATTATTTTTGCCATATCTGGTAGACATCTCCATTGTGATACATTATGGTTAGCCTGTTAGTGTTTTCCTCAGAAATTGATTCCCTCTTGTCGACAAGTAGATTTTAATATTTACTAAAGCTCCTCTCTGTGGCTACAGAGCTGACAGGGAAGATGATGTAAGGTAGGGCAGTCTCTGCTACTTTAGGCACTCGTCCCTTCATAACCCATATATATGCAGTCTCTTTTTGTGGGTTTTTGAGAAGGGGGACACGGATACCATATAAAGGAGCATGAAGAAGTTCTTTCAAATTAACCTGTGCTCGCTTGGGCCCTGAATACTTTTATTAACACAGCGCTCCATGGGAATTTCAACTTCTGCCTTAATGTGATGCCAATGTCCCAGAGGAACACATCAGCTCCTGACATGAAAATGACCCAGCAAGGGACTGAGTTCTCAGAAGCTGCCCTTAAATTCCGGATGCGAGCCCTTCTCCCCTAGCCCCTGCACTCACTTGTGGCCCTTGCCCTCTGCACTTCCTCCCCATACCCTCTGCACCTACTCCTCATGCCTCCTGCATTCCTAGCCCCCCCAACTATCTCCAGTGGCTGCACATGGCTTAGCCCTGCTGCCTGTCTGCTGCTGCGGTCCTGGTGCTGGGGAAAGCCTGGGTTCTGTGTTATTGTTTTGATTCCACGATTCCATCCATGTTCTTGTGAATGCGGATTTCATAGGGCCCTATTTTAATCAGAAAATTTGGGTGGAAACAGACAACTCTGTGACAAACAAAGACAATGGGAGAAATAAATATGAGCATTTATTTTCATAGGAAAGGAAAAGTCTAAAGTAATACACAATTTGTAATGAAATTGCCCCATAAATGGTGTTGGGGTTTGAGGAATAGGGACACCTGACATAGATTCAACTGGCAGCAGTTATTCAGAGCCTTCCCTAATTGAAATATGAAAGGAATAGAGAGCATTGTCCGCATATACCCTGCCTGCCGCCAGTTTTGAATTTCTGCATGTATTGTAACTACTCCTTCCAACATCTGCAGTTTAGGGCTGTAGGAAAAACTTAATGAATTTCTTAAATATACAGCTACTGAAAGATGAATAGAGGAAGAAGAAAGATAAATATGAAGTAACAAAAAAAATCTCTTCTTGATAGAAACAGTTGCTCACTTTTGAGTACTTGAGATGTAGAAATAGTCCCTTGCTTTTTTTTCTCGCCAACTTGCAGAAGGATCACTTGATTTCTAGAGCGAACATGAGAGAGAGCATATGGCAGGATGCCCAAATTAGTTTTGAGAAACTCATGAACACTCATAAAATTCTGAACTTTTTTTTTTCTAAAGATGAACTGAGCAGGATTTGTGGTCTCTTCCTGTAGACATTTAATCTCCTTTAATATCAAAATGTGAAACAAGTAGTTTCACATTCTTCACAAACTATCTCACTTCCACCACACAAGGCTATGCAAAATGCCTCTTTATTTGGCTCTGCTTCCTGCGTGTTTTACTGATATTTCTGATTCAATGTTCTCTCACCTCATCTCTTTAATCATCTGAAATGTACCAGCTCACTACACTTTTAACGTTCTTTGGGAATGGCAGTGCAAACTTACCTTTCTCAGCCCCTGAGACATGCCTATTATAGTGTATGTTGGTTGCTACCAGAAAAAATTATGTTCTTGGGCCCCAATCCATCAAAGTACTTAAGCATATGTGTAACTATAAGCATGTGAATAGTCTCATTGATTTCAAATAAGATCAGGGCCTTGACGTGGAAGGATGAAGGACCACTAACTAGACTTTTCACTATAGAATTGTACTGCTGGAAGTTAATTGTTTGATGGGAAAGACTAAAGGGGAAGTAATTGATATAAACAGGGTATGCTTATTTCAATTTCAGTTGTATCACAATGTAAATTCTGAAAATCTGCATCAGCTGTGTAGATGGTGTGGGCATATAAGTATATATATGCCTTCTGTATATTATTATTATTATTTAGCTTATAGCAGCACTTAGAAACCTCAGGCAAGGATCAGATGAAATCATCTCACCAGTATGAATCTTACTTTTAAGCATTCATTCACGGTTTGTGATAAAAGAAGATTTTAAAAAAATCAGGAGCAGTGGTCAATATTACAAAGTGAATATGTCAATGGGATACTATGCTTATTTCAATGTAATTAGACTAGGAAAAGAATGTAGAATCTTAGATTATACCACTGCATGGAAAGCGTTGGCAAAAGTTGATTTTGAATATTGACCACTATATCTCTGAAGACTGGACGTTTGCAGCTTTAAAAGTCTGTTCTGTCATCCAGGCTTGTATAACCATTGAAACAAACAGTACCAGACACACTACCTTAAGTTTTGGGTCCATATGAAATGCAAAGCTATGAATTTGAAAAGAATCTCTTTGTTTAGATGAAGCAGGAGTAACTTTCATTGGACTTGTCCAACCTGAAAGAAAAGACTTGGTATTGTGCTATTCATTCTACAGCTCTACTTAATTTAACAGTAATTAAACAAATGAAATGAAATAGTTTGTACATTACCATAAAGATTATAATACAGTACATCCATATATATTTATCCATTCCTGACTCTTTAGAGAGAGTTACTTAGAGGCTTTCAGCAAAATAAATTCAAGTAAAATGCAGCTGAAAGAAACAATAATTAGCATTTCATCTGCTGTGATTTGTCCCTACTTAACAAAATGCAATGTATCATAAATGAAAGTGAAGCTATCTTATTTAATATACAGGAAAAATATCCAAATCAGTAATTATGGTAAAATTTCACTAGGAAGTTATCTATATAGTGAGCTCTTGCACAGCAAGCCAGGGTATGAATCTACAACACTCCAGCTTGCTGCACAGCAACATCCCATATGAACATTACTATAGCACAGTGAAAGTCATCCTCATTTGCCTCAGTGTGTTGTGAATTTCAAAGGCTAGTTGCGACCAGGTAAATTCAACACACTCATGTGGGAACCTAGCTCTGAATAGTTTTATTCCTGTAATGCTGTAATTAATTGGTATGTATGCATACTACTGCCCTCTACTGCAGAGAAGCAGACCTGCTTATATACACATAGGCACTGTCTACTGGTTATGCAAAAACATTATTCCTTCAGCTCTTTAGTTAAAGAACATAGATTTGGTGCCATTCCTCATGCTGTATATATAAAGTAAATATGACAGCTGTGCTGTATGCATGTCTTATACAGAAGACACAGATAGTTCTAATGTTACATTTGCTTTACTAATTGAACTAGGGTGACCAGATAGCAAACGGGTATTAGGAGCCTATATAAGAAAAAGACCCCAAAATCGGGACCGTCCCTATAAAATTGAAACATCTGGTCACCCTAAATTGAACACACATTTTCAGAGATCTGCTGTATGTTATAATTTGCTATTTTCACATCTGGTTTTTGCTGTTAGGATAATTAATCTTTTAACTGTTCTCTTTCTCTCTCTTTCTAGTTTCTGTGGAGAGATTCAGCATAGGTAGAGTAATTCTGGTCCAGCACTCAAGTGTCTGGAAGTCCCAATGTCCCTTCTAGTCTTGCTCAGCCCACAGGATTGAAGATGGCACAGTCTGGCCTCTCTGGACCACGTTGGGAACTCAACGGCTTGGTTGCACGACACTTTTATTTACCAAGAACTTAATGATCCTATCAGAGCTGGTTTGCTATTTGAAGTTGGCCTTCACTTATCACATCACAGGGATCAATGATGTGTATAATACATTTTGGGTTCATTTTATTTGTCTCATGTTTTCTGAGCCTGAACCTCTTTAGGGTGCATTTGAGTCACAATTTCAAGATTTTCTGCACAACTACAAGAACTAAACAATTGGTTGTTTTTTTTTGTTATTTTTTTAAGTGAAAGTTGTGGTTCTTATGTAATCATATAAAACCAGGAGCTGAGACTTTATGAAAAACACCTAATATTGCGAGCGTCACAAAAAGTTAGAAGAGTTGGCAATAGTGCGATCCTCTTGTGAACAAAAGTGATGCACTGTACCGGACATCCACTGAAGTCAATGGAAGTGTTGGTATTGATTTCAAAGGGAGCAGGATCAGACCCTAACAGCAGGTAATGCTGTTCACATGCCTCTTTGTTGAAGTGATTGAAGCCCTAGAGGTAAATCATTTAGTAGAGCATAAATGTTTTTTTTTAATCTCTGTATAAACTGTACTACTGTCTATAACTGAAAATAAATATACCCCGTGGCCGTTCTCCTCCTTTCTCTACTCCTATCCAACAAATTGAAGCTACAGATCAGCCACTGAAAAATGATTTCAGAGAAACATAAAAATAAAAAATGGTAGTTTAAATTGTAAAGACTTTCATGATAGGAGAAGCAACAGGGAAGGACTGGGGCTGCTGAAGACACAAAGAATTTCTGTGTTACTTGGTACCAGTGAAAAACTATCACACAATGAAATATGTAACTGTAAATCATAATAATCAAATACCTTGAGGAAATACAATTGGTTTTACTAATAGGGCAAGGTCCAAGATTACTTTGGATTTTTATGCGGTACTTTCTTGATGAGCTACTTACAGGATTAACAGGAAGCACACTATTACATGTTTCAACGCATGCTTGATAATTATTTAAGAACATATGTTGCTAAGAACATTTTATTTTGGTTAGTACCAGCTGGCATTTTTCAATTATTGGTTAACTCTGTTTATACTGCTGCACAAGGTAATGATTGTGAACTATGTAAACTATGGTAATTTGGGTGAGCGATTGGCCAGGCTTGATCTTTTTTAAAAAAGTTTTTGTTTTATGTTTTTGGGCTTTTTTGGTTTTGTTTACATTTTTGTCTCTGATTGTCCCCATTTCCTTTTCTTCATAACTGCAGGTAAACACCTCATCTGGCTAGATAGCTACATCATTGCACAGGGCAGGGCCAGTGGGGGTAGTGCTTCCTTTCCATCTGCTCTTTGAGACGCAGGGGAAGGATGGTGGGCCCGAGTCTACCTCACACCCAAGAGTGGGGTATTTACCCAGATCTGCCTGGAGAGAGGTTGCTGGGGGTGGGCAGAACTCCTCTCTCTCCCTCCCAGTGGCAGATCAAAGGCCTGCTGGGAGGCGAGTGTAGTGGATCACAGTCTGCTCGACAGCAGCAGGAATAGGGTGCTCAGTGCCCAGAGGTGGGGTCAGTAACAAGACCCCAATGCTTGCGTCTAGCGTTCCCTTACCCTCACCCATCTTCTTATGGTGTTTGCTCCCCCCACAATTCCCAGGGGTGCCTCAGATTCCAGTGGGGGGTGAGAGTCGGGGGTCACAAATGCTCCTGACCAGACCATCTCCAGCTGTCTTTCCCATTCCTGTGAACAGGAGGTATTTTATCCCAACCTCCCAAAAAACTGATCCAGATTCCTGGTGGTTGAATGGAGACTGGTGTTCCTGCCAGATGCACAGCTGTCTCAGGCATATGCAGCTGAATAACACTTTACAACTGGATCCAACAAGGTTTCCTGAACCTGAGCTTCTCCAGTAGAAATATACAGTTAGGGCTAGATCCTTGGGCAATGCTAAGCAGTGTGAAGCGACCTTAAGTGAGCCCTTCAGGGGACTGAGACTGAAATTCCAGTTTCATATGACTGAGAGAAAGGTAACGCTACAGGTGAGCCCAATGGCCTTATTACTAACCTAAGAGCAATGAGCAAACTACAGCTGGAGGCATGCTAAGGCCAGAAACAGAATGCACTGAGAGCAGTCCTTAGCATAGGGGCTGACTTCCACTGTTCCTGGTGTCAAGTATCAGAGGGGTAGCCGTGTTAGTCTGGATCTGTAAAAGCAGCAAAGAATCCTGAAGAAGTGGGTATTCACCCACGAAAGCTCATGCTCCAAAACATCTGTTAGTCTATAAGGTGCCACAGGATTCTTTGCTGCTTTTACTGTTCCTGGTGAGAGCTCGACCCCACCCCTGCCCTGTCCCTGCCCCTGCACTGCCCTTTCCCTTCCCCCATTCCACTCCTTTCCCCAAGTCCCCGCCCCTTCCCCCCTTTCTCTGCCTCTTCCCGAGGGCCGTATCTCCGCTCCTCCTCTCTCACTCCTAGAAAGTCCTAAGTGCTGCCAAACAGCTGTTTGGCAGCAGGAAGCGCTGGCAGGTAGGCAAGGAGCAGGGATGCAGCACGCTTAGGGGGGCAGGAGGTGGGGGAGAGGAAAGGGAGCTTGGCTGCCAGAGGGTGCAGAGCACCCACTAATTTTTCCCCGTGGGTGCTCCAGCTCCAGAGCACCCCCGGAATCGGTGCCTATAGCCCTTAGGTTAAGTTCCTCCTCCAGTTGCCTTGGAATCTGGAAACTGGAAAGATGGCTTACAGTCACCTCCCCTGCCAACTCCACAGCTGTGCTTACAGATCATAGAGGGCTATGATAAAGTTAAGGTGACCAGACAGCAAGTGTGAAAAATCGGGACAGGGGGTCGGGGGTAACAGGAGCCTATATAAGAAAAAGACCCCAAAATTGGGATTGTTCCTATAAAATTGGGACATCTGGTCACCCTAGATAGAGTCCCCCTCTGTGGGTAAGTGTACTTTGCAGCAGGAAGCAAGCTTCCGATCCCAGGTAGCCAGACTCACATTCTCCACCAGGGCAATAATGATCAGCATATCATGAGTTTTCAGATGATATCTTACAAGACATAGTTTCTACAAAATTTATCATAGTCTTGAAAAAGGAGTGAGCACAGGGATACAGACTGTCAGACAAAAACAGGCCAGAACAATAAGGAATGAAAAACGGTGTTCTTTGTGAGGCTCACTTGGCTGTAGAATGTCTTACTGCCAGAGATCAGCACAAACTCATGTCTGGCAATCTCAGGTCATAATGCAAGATTTATTTTTTTCAGCAGGCATCCTCCAAATAGCCAAGCCGTGGAATGTCTCTGGGCCTAAATTTGTAAAATTTACCAATCTTAACTCATCACATGCTGAAATGACCATGGCTTGCTTGGTGGGTCTTTGGATTGTGAGGCTAAAATGAGGAATTTGCTTTAGCTATCCTGTTGAAACTTAGAGGACTAGTTTATAATCCGAGCACTTCTTAGGGCTTGGCTACACTTGCGAGTTACAGCACACTAAAGGAGTCCCGAGCGCACTAGCTCACTACCCGTCCACACGGGCAAGGCACGTAGAGCGCTCTGATTCCATGGCTAGCGCGCTACCGGTACTCCACCTCGGCGAGTAGAATAATGTTTGATGCACCCCCGCTGGAGTGCCCCAGCATCAGTGTGAACGAGGTGTTGCATTACTGCGCTCTGATCAGCCTCTGGAAAAGTCTCATAATCCCCTTAAATCAAGTGGCCACTCTTGTCATTGTTTTGGATATGCCTTTTGAAAGCTCCGTTTGACAGCTGGCATGCTTATCTGCTCTGAGACAAACCAACCATTACTGTGAAATGCTGTGTGTGAGAGAGGTGGGGGTTAGTTCTGCTGCTGTGTGAACTTACAAGACAGCATGCTGACATGTTCTCAGCCTCCACAAAACCCACTCTCTCTCCCCCCACATACACACAACACAGTCCCTGTCACATTCCACCCCCCTCACCCCCTACAATTTGAAAAGCACATTGCAGCCACTTGCATGCTGGGATAGCTACCACAATGCACTGCTCTCTGTGGCTGTTGCAATGTTGCCATGCCAGTGCAATAGCAGCTGTCAGTGTGGACAGTCTACAGCGCTTTCCCTACTGTACTCTAAAAAGGCTGGTTTAACTCAAAGCGCTCTACATCTGCAAGGGTAGCCATGCCCTTATATGCCAACTACATTTGTATATTCCCAACTGCCACCCCAACACCACAAGTAAACTTCTAAATATAAAAACTAGGTTTGCAAACCTCTGTCCAACCTCCCTTAAAGTACTGCTGCTGGAGCTCTCTGTGTTCTTTGGTCTTTGCTGTGTATACAGATTTCTTTCCTAAGATAGACTCTAAAGGGTGAATTCCTGGCCCCATTGTTATTAATAGGAATTTGCTGGACTTCAACCAAGAAAAAACTCAGGCCCTACTGTGTGTCTGAAGAAAAGCCTGATGATCTGTGCCTGCATCACAAATCTATCCTCTATTTCAGGTCAGTACTCTGACTGAGAACTGAACGATTGACTTGGCCACAGAGAGTTCTAGATTTATTCTCTACCCCTTCCAAGGAATCTCCAGCTGCCAAAGTCTGCTGTCCGTCTGCTGGAGAGACTATAATCATAACAACTCCATGGAGTGCTGTGTCTCCAACCTTCTTTCACTTCTCCATAGCAAGCAGCAATCTAGCATTTAACAATCCTTGACCCCTGCAAAGTTCTTGTTTACAACAAGAGCCTTATAAAGATTATGTTTCTCTTTCAAATTCCTTTTGATCTTAAAAATATATATCATTTCTTTTGCTTTAAGTTTCAGGTTTAAAATGAAAAGCTCTAAGAGACACAAACCAGAGATTAAGAACTCTGCAACAATTTGTGGCACTCAGAAACTTTATGGTGATTGGGCAAGCAGCTTCTTTATGGTTCCAACAGGTATTCCCCTATATCAGAAACCTCTTTACGGTATTCCCAACAATCCTTTAAAATTTTGTTCTAGCTTTAAATAGCATTTTTATTAGAGAAATGATTGGTGGCAATTGCTTAACCTTAACATAGGTTTCACTATAATACTCACTGCTGGGAATATATTTTGCCTTCAGAAGCACCTTATAAAGATTTTTGCATTTCCAAAGTTTTCAGCATCCTGCCATTTAAAAGATTAACTAAGAGTCTAATCTTGCTCCTATGAAGGTCAATGAAAGAGTTGCTGTTGACTTTGACAGGAGTCATCTTTTTACCAGCTGAATGCTGTTTGAAAATTTGTTGTATAAAACACACTGATTTGAAAATAAATCGATAGGGTGTATTCTTGCTAAGGCATGAGGACAGATCTAGAGGGTTGGATCCTGTCTATGATTACCCAGGGGATAGACATGGAACAGGTCCTAAATATTAATCACTTAACACTATCTGCCAGATAACATTAAAATGCCACGGAAGTGTGCAGGGCGATTTCCTTACTCTCCAAAATAATCTGCTATATCAGCTCACATTACAGTAGAGACTCATTTTAGTTACTCTACTTTACCTCTTTATTTACAGAATATGAATTCTTTTAAACATCAATTATTTCCAAAGACCTCTGCTCTGTCAATGTATGTGACAATTTGGTATTTTGGCACCTGGCTGATGCTTGCAGCTAAATAAATTAATCATACAACTGTTCTAATGGAAGAGCCGGCCCTGGTTTTACCTCCAAGTCTTGCCCTGATAGAAGCATCTGACATTGCCCTGGAGTTCCACCGTCTGTCCTGGCTCACCTCCTCCAACAGGACAACATGCCTTGTGTGTGCAGTCTTTTTTGGGAGGGGGACCCGCTGGTGAGGTTTCACATCACTGTAATCCACCAGTGAGTCGATGGTTCTGCCACAGTAGGGCTGCAAATCGGCATCAGCTCCTGGGCTCATGAATCCTGAGCAGGGATCAGCTAAAGGCACATTGTCCCGGTGTGGGAATAAAGGGTAATCTGGCCCCACAGGAGGGCTGTAAGGATTGAATTTAAGAAAAGAATTACTGTCTTTCTCTTGGAAGCTGGCAAAATCATGTTTGTCATCTGGACCTCTCACAAAACGCATATACATTTTTTTTAATAGACTTTGATATTTATGGTGATCCATCTTGTGAAGTGGCTCAGCTGACTGACTGGAGCTTTTAAAGGCATTTACCTGTCTTTCGGCTCCCTGGGAAACCAGGGTCATTTTCTTTTATTGATTTAGATTACAGTAAATTAAAAAGCCGCCGCTCTTTTCTATTTCTTAGACTTTCTGAAATCCTGTCCAACAAACTACAGTAAAGCTAGAGATCATCAGCCAAAAAATTACCGAACAGAAACCATAAAAGCCAAGACAAGAGTTCAAATGGTGAATTCTTCCCTGAAAGGCAGTGAGTGATCCAGCCAGAGAAAGAATGAAGCTGTCAAATGAGTAGAGTCTCTTGGTTGCTTGGCAACAGTGGAACACTAGCACACAATGAAACTTGGAATTGTGTATATCATAATAATCTGATCCCTTGAGGAAACACAGGTCATATCTTTAAATGAGAGTACTATTTATTCCACGGATACACACATAAAATGTTTTTAATTTTCCCAAGAATTATTTAGTATTTTTGTATCAATACTTTTGAAAGTAAACTACAAATTGACATTTAGATAAGAAAGATGAACAGAACAGAAACAGATTGAACCGATACAAGAGTTATTAAACATACAAAAGAAAAATATTATTAATAGGAGTAAATAAATTCTACTGACCACTGGCATTAACCTTATCTACTCTACAAAATATTGCTTTTCTCTAGAGTTTCACCAGTTGTTTTACTGTAACTTATTTTAGGTGTGATGGCAATGATCCATTAAAGGCTAAAGCCAAAGTTTTCAAAGCTGATTTCTTAATGTTAGCTTGGAAAGTTATATTCAGGGATCTAAAAAAAGCAGCCTGACTTCCAGAGGTTTTGAGTACCCCCAACTCCCATTGATTTAAATGAAAGTGTTCAGCACCTCCAAAAAATCAAGACATTTTTAATTGGGTGCCTTAAACACAGATTTAGGGGCCCAACTTTAGGCTTCTAACTTTGAAAATGCTGACTCAACGCTTTAGTTTACGATTCTGTTAGGAGCAACTTCTCTCATGTACACTGGCTTTACGTAGCTTCAAACAGTAAGAACAAGGAATTCTGCTGATGCAAAAGATGGAACAGAATTCACAGCTCACTCAATCTTTGTTGTGTTGGCCCTACAAAGAATAAAAACCAGTTAAAACTTATAATTGGTCTTCAGTGACAAAAGTGTTGCTCTGACTATCCTCAGTCTAGAGAGTAAACTGTAGAACCCTGCAGGGATACAAATCATATAAAGCAGCTATTCGCCGACGTGCAGGGCTCTATAAATCTGCTCTCTGATGACGTCATTTTTACAGTCACTTTTCCTAAGCACACCCTATGGATTTAGGTACAAGCGCCACTCATAGCTAGCCCCATGCCAGGTCAACTGAATAATTGCTCATTTTTATTACGATGTCCAAAGAATGGCTCTTTCTTGTTTTGATTCCTTGTTGATTTATATTTTCCTATGGCCCAGTAGCCAGCCATGCTCACGGAGCTGTTCCCCTGCCAAGATCAGCTTGTGTCCTGATAGTTGGTCCTGCCATGAGGGCAGGGGACTGGACTCGATGACCTCTCAAGGTCCCTTCCAGTCCTAGAGTCTAAGAGTCCCACAGGGGTGCTTGCTGCCCTGCACATAGATCCTTCCCAGGAGGATTTCAAAGCCTGGCAGCAGAGACACATGGCCTCGGGCTGCTCAGTCCCGCGGGGCGCTCCCCTCTGCGCTGGCACCACCCTGGCAAGGAAGGGCTGGGAGCGCAAGTGGGGGGCGGAGGCAGTCAGCCAGCCCATTATCTCACGGAAGGTCACAGAGTTCGGCGGCCTCCCCCGTCGGCACGCGAGGGCGACTCCTCGGCTCCAGGCCCTCCCAGTAACCTCCCGCACCTCGAGCCTGGCGCTGCCCACGTGCCGGCAGGAGACAGAGCGGAAATGACGAGCAGAAGCGGGCTCGGCACGCGCCGCCGCCGCCTCGCCCGGTTCTCTGCGCTGCCCTCTTCCCCTCCCCGTCGGGCGCCAGCGTGACGCTAGCGGGGTTCGACGCCGGCTAACGAACTTTTAGGCCGGCGCGCGCGCGAGGCACAGGACCGAGCGGTGCGAGGCGCTGGGGCTTTAGGGATGGCGGACTCGCCCCCTGGGGCTGCGCGCCGGCTGGGCCGGGGCAAGAGGCGGCGGGTGGGGGCTTCGCCTTCCTCGGCCTTCCGCCTTCCACCGCTGGGCGTCACCTTCCTCTTCCTCCTGCTTCAGAGACCCCCCGCAGGTACCTTCCTCCACCCCCCGCATTGGGGCCGCCGCTGCTTCACTTCTCCCGCTTCTCTTTTAAAAGAGAGATTTAAAAAAATTGGGGCCGCCGGGGGGGGGAGCGGGGAGAGGCCTAAAGAGGGGAAAGGGGAGGCGTGATATTAATTATTGCCTGTTAATGACTAGGTGTTGGTCCATGGGTCCTGAATGCTGCAGTAACGTGCGTGCAAATAAATAAATAAATCACTAACACCTGGATATTCATAATTTAACAAAATAGAATGTTGCAATACATTCAGCAACTTTTTAATATTACATGATAGATAAAAAAAATTGCAAATAATTAGCCCCATTTATTACAGTGGGGAGACACTGATGCAAACTGAGTTTAGATTGATTTAAAGACAAAGAACCTTTAAGACTTCTTTTGCCTTCAGTTTGCTGAAAAGCATAACTACCAGTTCCTTTTATATATTTATAATGGGAGATATACCTATCTCCTAGAGCTGGCAGGGACCCTGAAAGGCCATCAAGTCCAGCCCCCTGCCTTCACTAGCAAGACCAAGTACTGATTTTGCCCCAGATCCCTAAATGGTCCCCTCAAGGACTGAACTCCCAGCCCTGGGTTTAGTAGGCCAATGCTCACACCACTGAGCTACCCCATGTGTTGCCTCCCCCTTACTTGCTGCAGGCAGCCCTCCCCCTGCCCCAGCTCCCTCTGCCTAAATGCCGGTGGTGACCAGGGCGGCCGAAGATCCGGCTGCCACGGTCGCTGCCAAAGAAAATGCCGCCCCCCAAATTCTAGCGCCCTAGGCGACCGTCTTGGTCGCCTAATAGGTTGCACTGGCCCTATCTCTAAGGTGCCACAAGGTCTCCTGTTTTTGTTTTTGTTTGAATTTCACTTGGCATATTTGAGCTATCTTCCTCGGGTGTCCATCTCACTGAAATGTGATGTCATTTGTGACACTAGCTTTCTTACAGTGCTATGGAAGGGACTCCAAACTAATATACAAACTGCTTTAGTAGTTGGGTAACAATAAAAAGAGAGATTTAAAAAAAATCTATGAATAAACATTTTAAGTATAAGAATTCTTTTTATCATCATTAAACTGTATTAGAGCAGAATGGAAACTGGATTTCAGTCTCTTCCACTGTGCTTTTATACTTATACTGCTAAAAATGATAGGGAAAATACTTTAATGTTAGAGTAAGTAAGCTAGCTGCTATAGTTTTGCTGCAGAAATCTCTGCAGAATCATTTCAAAACATAATAAAAGCTTTGTAGTAATTACCATAGCCTTATGCCAACATTTTCCATCACCTTAAGGAACTTTCATTTCTAAATAAACTGAAGCTATGCCAATTTAGCATTCTAGTAATAATATTTTATTAGTTTATAAATTGTGTAATTATTCAAAACTCATCTTTAAACTTTATTTTTGCCACTACCATTTTCAGACCAAATTTAATGTTCTGATGAATTGTTTTAAAGTTGGTTAATTTTGCTTTTTGATTTTAGTTTTTGTTCTGAGACTGCAAAAATAATAATATTTCATAGGGTTCATAGAATTACATTATATAGCTTGTTTTTTATTATTGTTTCCTCCATGTCAAAGTAAGAGTCTAAGGACGACAACTGTCAGGAGAACTCATAGCTCTACTGTCTGGAGGCGGAGAAGAATAGAGGAGCCAGTTTGGAGTTGCAGGGCCTCCACACAGATAGGCCTGGTCTATAAGATATTGGGGGAATCAATCTGTCACTTCTGGTCAGGAGCTGGAATTTGTCCCCTACAGAAAAATACCAGGGAAACTGAGCCTGATTCCCACTGCCTTTCATGTTGTGTAGTATTTACACCTGTTTAAAGTGAGTACAGAGTGGGTTTAAAATGCTTCCAAAGCAGACTGCTAGTATTTTATCCATATTGTACTTACTGTGATAGAGCCTTGATCTTGCTTTGGAGGCACAAAGCAGTCACAGTGCTGTTGGATTTGCTCTCCTGAGAATTTCCCGTTTTTCACCAGTGAATTCGGGTGGTGTGGATTCCCCTTTGCATAGCCAGTGAGCCCCCAGCACCTCAGTGATCACCACCTGCTGCAATGGTCCCATGCAGGTTGCAAAAACTTACTGATGGGGGTTATGTTGGATCAGACTGGTCCCATGAATGAGGAAGTCAGAGATGGTACGGTACAGTACAGTATAAGGCAGTGGAAAATCAGGCCCTATGCGGTTTCTTGTGTAGTAGTGGCATTCTACAGATATTACAAGGCAAACTGCTTTGAAAGCTGTCCTAGGAGCTGTTTCAGAACTCTCAGTTCACTTTCTTAGGATGGGTAAAACTTAAAAGCTTCTGCATTTCCTGTAAAGTTCAAAAGCTGGATTGGGTTGGGGATGCTCAAAGCTTGTTTTTAAAAAAAAGCAAATTTAAAATTGCTTCCATGACTTTTCCACAGTGAACTTTGTTGTCCTTTTTACAGTACTTGGTGGCTCTCATTATACTTTTGTTTTTCACTTTCTGTGACTAAAGTTAACTTGAATTATTCAACCTATCCAATTTTAATTAATCCAATTGAAAGTAAGAGTGAGGATACATCTTCACTACTGGCCGTATCAGCGGGTAGCAATCGATTTCTTGGGGATCGATATATCGCATCTCATCTAGACGCGATGTAGCGATCCGACTCCGGAACTCCACTAACGCGAACGGCAGTAGCGGAGTCGACGGGGAGCCGCGGACGTCGATCCCGCGCCGTGAGGCTGGTAGGTAACTTGATCTAAGATACTTAGACTTCAGCTACATTATTCACGTAGCTGAAGTTGCATATCTTAGATTGAGCCGCTCCCCTAGTGTAGACCAGCCCTGAGAAGAGGACTCTCTGCTCCAGACTATTGCAGTAAGGGCATTTGGGCTAATGGAGGTGAGGAGGAGGGAACGGGAATTCAAATAAAATAGGAAATCTGGAAAAAGCTGGAGAAGAATGACTTAGACAAATGTAGTTCAAATGTAGTAAAAATTATGTAATGTATGAAGCTAGGGCTTAGACATCAAAATGACTAAGCTGCACCTGCAAACAACTGAAGGAACAAAAGCTAAGGCATGTTTTCAAAATCTGGCGCAGTGTCATCCTGGCTCTTGGGGGTCTGAATCAGAGGTGGGCGAACTACAGCCTGCCAGCCATTTTAAAATGGCCCTTGAACTCCTGCTGGGGAGCAGGGTCTGGGGAGCTCTTTGCGGCTCCCAGAAGCAGTGGCATGGCCCCCCTCCGGCTCCTGCGTAGGGGCAGCCAGAGGGTTCTGCTTTGCACGCTGTCCCTGCCCCAAGTGCCACCCCTGCATCTCCACTTGGCCGGGAACCGCAGCCAATGGGAGCTGCAGGAGCAGTGCCTGCAGATGAGGCAGCGTGGAGAACCACCTGGCCGCACCTCCATGTAGGAGCCGGAGAAGGGACGTGCTGCTGCTTCCGGGAGCCCTTTGAGGTAGGCACAGCCCGGAGCCTGCACCCCTAAGCCCCTCCCCATGCCCCAGCCCTCTGCCCCAGCTCTGACCCCCCCACCCTCTGAATCCCTCGATCCCAGCCTGAGCATCCTCCTGCACCCCAAACACCTCATCCCTAGCCTCACCCCAGAGCCTGACCCCCAGCCAGAGCCTGCACCCCTTCCCGCACCCCTGCCCCTACCTGATCCCCCTCCCGCCCTCCATACCCCTTGGTCCCAGCCCAGGCCACCCTCCTACACCCCAAATTCCTTATTCTCAGCCAAGAGCCCACAACTCTAGCCAGAGCTCTCACCCCCATTCCGCTCCCCAGCCAGGAGCCCCTCATGCACCCTGAACTCCTTAATTCAGCCGTACCCTGGAGCCTGCACCCCCAACCAGAGCCCTCACCCCTCCCACACCCCAACCCCAATTTTGTGAACATTCATGGGCCGCCATACAATTTTTATTCCCAGATATGGCCGTTGTGCCAAAATGTTTGCTCACCCCTGGTCTAAATTATCTCCTGTTCTGAGGGAGAATCAGATAATAATTCTAGAATCTTTGTGTTATACCCCCTGGGTTACAACACTTCATAACTTTTACTTTTTTCAAATTTTTTTATATTAGTGTTCAAGAGCTCCATCTTTGGGCATAATATATTCATGTGAAATATTCTCCCCGGGATTGTATCAGTCAAGTACAGCAAGAAAATCCCCCTATCAATATTATACATCTGTTTTCAGGTTGTCAGTTTCCATCTTTTTAGCTGCACATATGCAATGAAACATCTAAATGAGTTCTAGTGGCTTTTCACAAATATGTGAGACTTTTCTTTCACTCTGGGATTGTTGTATTATTTTGCTTTGCACTATCATGTGAAGGACTCTAGTTTGATTCCAATCTCTTGTTTGTCCAGACTGGCAAATGTCGTGTTTCGAGATACAGATCTAAGATGATTTTTTGTGTGTATGTTCGTTTTCTGAGTTCTGACCGGGACAAAGAGGAATCCTTGGAAAAAAATATACATTGTAATTTTAAGCATTGTTAAGCAGCTCTTTCAGTAGAGTTCTGTGAACAGTTGTCAGTTTATCAATAAGTTTGAATATCAAGTTAATAAATTAGTCAGCATTGAAAATTAAAAGTGAAAACTTTTTGGATAATGTTCTCATACAACCATAGAAGGCAAACAAAAGAGAAAGTGATTACCTCCAAGATACTGCTCTGCTGGTAGCTTTCCCTATTGCTAGTATGGTATTACTGTGGTATTGGAACTAATCTCTAACTTGCCCATAGAGCTTGCTTAAAGAAAAATGTGTGTATGTGTAATTATATTAGGAGTATTCACTGTAGTTAAGGCCCTACCAATTCACAGTCCATTTTGGTCAATTTCACGGTCATATGATTTTAAAAATTGTAAATTTCATGATTTTAGATATTTAAATCTGAAATTTCACAGTAACTGTAGAGGGTCCTGACCCAAAAGCAGTTTGTGGGGCTGGGTTGTAAGATTGTGTAGGGGGAGGTCGTGTTATTGCTACCCCTTACTTCTGCACTGTTGCTGGTAGCAATGCTACCTTCATGGCTGGGTGGCCAGAGAGCGGTGGTGACTCCAGCAGCAGTGCAGAAGTAAGAGTGACAATACCATATCATGCCATCCTTGCTTTTGCGCTGCTCTGCCTTCAGATCTGGTACCTAGCCAGCACCTGCCACTCTCCGGCCATCCAGCTCTGTAGGCAGCACAGAAGTAAGAGTGGCAATACCACAAAACCCCCTCCCTCCCCCAATAATTTTGCGACCCCCCCGCTTTGGGTCGGGACTTCCAGTTTGAGAAATGCTGGTTTCCCCTGTGAGATCTGTATAGCATAGGGTAAAAGTATACAAAAGACCAGATTTCACAGTTCATAGTGCATTTGTCATAGCCGTAAATTTGATAGGGCCCTAGCTATAGTGAAGTTTGCCTGAGTGTTTCAGTTATAATCCTGTTTTTAGCTGCTTATAATTTTTTATGTTCGTCCTATTGTGCAAGTTAGCCCAGTGATGTCAAGATATTGTGGTATTTAGATCCAGACCTGCTATTCAAGAGGAAAGAAAAAAAAAACAAATAAAAACCCTGGATTTATCCATTCCTACTTTATATTTTACTGCTCTACTTAAATCAACATTAAAAAGTTTAGTCATGGCATATAAATTAACCCGTGTCAGTCCATAAAATGTTCTTAATCTTTCCCAGCCAAATTATGCATTATATAGTATAGGCAAAAGGAGTTCAGAAAAATCACTGTAGTCCTTGGGTCAGATTATGAATTGGTGTAAACTAGCATAGCTCCATTGAAGTCAAGGCACTTGTTCTTTTTTACATTATCTGAGAATCTGGTCCTCTGTTCTTTGGAAGTCCATGTTTTAAGGAGAAGATTGAATTCAGCTCTTACATATGTGCAACAGTATTCTAAGAGACCTAAAGTTAACAGTGGTGTAAAAAGTCTGAAATCCTTCAGGATGTCTTTTTGAGAGAAGGGAAATGTATTGGTGACTCTTTCAAGCAAAGTGTGAAAGTGACAAAGTATAAAGAACTATTGCAAAGTTAATGAAACTCTTAATCACAGAAGTTCATCAGGAATGGCTACTCTGTGATGGCTATGACTGCATTTTTGAATGACAGATTCCGAAAGAAGACAGATTGTTGCTTTCTACTCCCTGAACATATCTCTATGGAGAGTTGTGCTTCTGCTTACCTTCTGAGATGACACATACAGACAGATTTGTTGAAAGAGGATATCTCACATACTTATCTGACTCCCATCATGGCAAGATCTGAGTTCCTCCCACATATTTATCTTCACAGCAACCTTATGTGGTGAAGTATTATTAGCCATATTCTACAGATGGAGATCTGAGGGACAGAGATGAAGTTATTTGTCCATTATCAGGAAACCTATAGTAGAGTTGGGAATTGTACCCAAATCTCCTATATCCCAGACAAGTACATTCCACATCTGTCTATCTTGCTACAGAGTAATCAATTTGTTCATCATTGCTTTTACTTTGAGACTATAGGAGAATGAATTGGTGCATGTTGTTAATCTGTACTGTCAAATGTTGCAATGTACAATGTCTTCTAAAATACTATGAGACACAGAAGGTGGGTGAGGTAATATTTTCTATTGGAACAACTTCTTTGTTGATGGAAGTTTGTCCAGTAAAAGATGTTATCTCACTCACTTTATGTCTCTCATCTTGGGATCAACACTGCAAATAAATAAATAAATAAATAAAATTGTATGATTAGTTTAACTGATTGTTCTTAGCAGCAAATTATTTGTGCCCAAACTATAATTACTTTGGATAATTTTGATAAAATTGTATTAATATTTATATTAATGATGTATTCAGATTTTCAGTATTTTTGCTAAACTTCTAAATTATGTTAAGTATTCTTATTTCTTAATTTATATAGCTTCTCTTACAAGTTTCCAAGTAAACTGCTGAATTTAAAATTATATACATAACCCTACACTGATGTAAATATATGTTGTTTCCAAACAATGGATGTTCACCATGAACCCTCGCTTATTTCTGACTCCAGCAGGTGTGCAACAGAGAGTCATTCTAGTACAGTCAGACAAGCCTAACTTCATTTTTTTGTTTCCTTCAGAAGTTTTATATTTCTATCAAACCTTATTGTTTCTCATAAAACTTGCTTTTAGGACTGTCAAGCAATTAAAAAAATTAAATGTGATTAATTGCGCGATTAAAATAATCGCACGTTTAATTGCACTGGTAAACAATAATAGAATACCATTTATTTAAATATTTTGGATGTGTTATACATTTTCAAATATATTGATTTCAATTACAACACTGAATACAAAGTGTATAGGGCTCACTTTATGTTTATTTTTTATTACAAATATTTTCCCTGTAAAAACCAAAACAAATAGTATATGTCAATTCATCTAATATAAGTATTGTAGTGCAATCTCTTTATCGTGAAAGTTGAACTTATAAAAGTAGAATTCTGTACAAAAAAAAATTGCTTTAAAAAATAAAACAATGTCAAAGTTTAGAGCCTACAAGTCCATTCGGTCCTACTTCAGCCAATCGCTCAGACAAACAAGTTTGGTTACAGTTGCAGGAGATAATGCTACCTGCTTCTTGTTTACAATGTTACCTGAAAGTGAGAACAGGCGTTTGCATGGCACTGTTGTAAATATCTTGCGATGCCAGTTACATGCCTTCATGCTTCAACTACCATTCCAGAATACATGTCTCCATGCTGATGACGGGTTCTGCTCAATAACTATCAAAAGCAGAGCAGACTGATGTATGTTCATTTTCATTGTCTGAGTCAGATGCCACCAGCAGAAGGTTGATTTTCTTTTTTGGTGGTTTGGGTTCTGTAGTTTTTGCATCGGAGTGTTGCTCTTTTAAGACTTCTGAAAGCATGCTCCACACCTCACCTCTCTGATTTTGGAAGGCACTTCAGATTCTTAAACCTTGGGTTGAGTGCTGTAGCTGTTTTTAGAAATCTCACATTGGTACCTTCTTTGTGTTATGTCAAGTCTGCCGTGACAGTGTTTGAAAATTAAATGTGCTGGGTCATCAACCAAGACTGCTATAACATGAAATATATGGCAGAATGTAGGTAAAACAGAACAGGAGACAAAATTCTCCCCGAAGAAGTTCAGTCACAAATTTAATTAACACACTATATTTTTTTAATGAACATCACCAGCATGGAAGCATTACCTCTGGAATGGCGGCCGAAGCATGAAGGGGCTTAGAAATGTTTAGCATATTTGGCATGTATATACTTTGCAATGCCGGCTACAAAAGTGCCATGCAATGCCTGTTCTCATTTTCAGGTGACAGGTAAATAAGAAGCAGGCAGCAGTATCTCCTGTAAATGTAAACAAACTTGTTTGTTTTAGCGATTGACTGAAAAAGTAGTAGGACTGAGTGGACTTGTAGGCTCTAAAGTTTTACATTGTTTTGTTTTTGAGTGCAGTTACATAACAAAAAAAATCTACATTTGTAAGTTACACTTTCACAGTAGAGATTGCACTACATATATGAGGTGAATTGAAAAATACTATTTCTTTTATCATTTTTACAGTGCAAATATTTGTAGTGAAAAACTACAATAAAAATTACAAAGTACCGTACACTTTGTATTCTGTGTTGTAATAGAAAGCAATATATTTGAAAATGTAGCAAAACATCCAAAATATTTAATAAATTTCAGTTGATATTCTATTGTTTAACAGTGTGATTCATTGTGATTAATTTTTTGTTTGCAGTTAATTTTTTTGAGTTAATCGTGTGAGTTAACTGATTAATCGACAGCCCTGCTTGCTTTATGTCTGCTTGAATATGTAGCAAACACAGGTTAAAATAACTTTAAAAGCCTGATTCTGATTCTCAGGGGGAAATTCAGAGTTAAGAACGCATTGGTTTACTATAAAGACTCAATTAAATTTAATGCAATGGTTGCAACCTTATGTTTGAGTATTTAAACATACAAAATGCAGTAGATTCTAAATTGTAGCTCACTCAGTAGTTGTAAGAGCTGCTTGTTTTGTAACACATCTCTATCTAGATATTATGTTGTCACCAATTGCCACTCCATAATTAAGATTGAGTTGTATTTTGCACTTAAATCCATGTATTCAACCTTCATATGTGTAAATACAATACAGCATATCACCCACTGCCTTAGAGATTCATAGATTCTAGGGCTGGTAGGGACCGCGAGAGGTCATAGAGTAACTCTTAAATGGGCCATTGTTACATCAGAAATATCTCCCACCATCACCATCCTTCTACAGCTAATTTGCATGCAATGGTTATTTTGGTTGTAAGGAGTCGGTGGTATGGGATAGACTGGACATGTGCCATGAATTCTTATTGGCAGATTACTTTGATCCAACTGTCGCTGCTCTTTAAAAGTTCCAAGACCACATGCTAGCTTTGGCATCACTATTTGAAAACTCCTCAAGGTACTGCTGCCACAGCTCCACTGCACATTGAGGCAACTCTGCTGGGGGTTCTGACATACAAATACAGTGGGAACCTTTGAAGTGGAGACACAGGGATTCAGGTATGGGGCACCCTTCACTCCCCTCATATAGCATCAGCCTCATTAATACAATACTGCCCCATAACCAGTAAGTCAATTGCACGATAATAGCCAGAGTAATCAGTACACTTCAGCTGTTCTGTGCCATTCAGTGATGCAAACTTGCTGTAAACCCAGTTTAAATGGGTTGGCTGTTTTGTGCTGCTCTGATGTATGAGTGGATCTGCTCTCAAAAATTAAAGTAAGATTTAAAGTTGACAGTACATGCGTTTTTTTATTTTTTTGTTTTAAATAACTAGAAATAGCACATGGTAGCATTTTCACTGGATTTCTTATTTAGTGTTCATGTTCATTAGCTTTTAACTTTTTAAAATAAACCAAGAAAATCCCAAGATAAAATACTGGTAAAATGGAAGTAAGACTGAGAGTATGTAACAATAATTAGTAATTAAAAAAAAATAGTGCTGTTGTAATTTATCCCCAAACCAAGGATTACAAACTTGGAAAACTGAGAGTTAAACTTATACTTAAGAGATATCCAAACATGTTAAGGTATGGAAATACAATATTAAGGCAGTCAAACATCCTTAATTCTGCCCTGTAGTGTCACCATGAATGTGAAAAAAGGAAAGATCCTGTCTTTAAAAATCAGTTTAATCTAATCTGTGGCCACAAACACTAAAAATGCCTTCATTATAATTGTGTGGTTACTGCCAAAAAAAAAGCCATGTATGTATATTAAAGGCAGTGTGGGTAGTGATCCCTATTGTTATAATTGCCCAATACTTTCCACTATAAGATGCTGTTTTCAATTCCTTATAAATTTGCCAATCTTTAACTGTTGGGCTTTAATTTTCCATGCCGGATGCCTACCTTAGCTTGAATTGTTTTAGAAAATTTTAGCAAATAGCTCAACCATTTCTTAGAAAAAGAATAGTGAAAAAAATACGTTGTTTTGCCTCTGTTAAAAATTCTTAAAACTATTAAGTTGAGATGCTCTAGTGCCCCATTCTCTGGAGCAGGGACTCGAGGTTTATCATGGGGTATAGTCCTTGTGTCAGGGATACTCTTGATCATCTCCATGAAAACTGGCCAAATTATGGGCCCCAGAGAATCTCAGTTAACATGTTTGACAATGCTTTGAAGATTGTACTGAGCGTGCTCCAGATCAGGGATGAATGAGCAGAGCAAGTCTTTCCCTGCAGTTACTCCTCCTGACTATTAAGGGCCTGTCCTGGCCTGACTATTAAGGTACCAGGAACTGAGAGCAGCGAGACTGGGTCTCCTGTGCTGTCAGTGGTCCCCATGGTGGCTCCCAGGAGTGGTAGGAAAAGGTTCTAGGGGTGGTGGGAACATTGGGACATAGAGCTGAAGAAATGGGGGCCTGGGATGAGGAACCAAAGTTGGGGGTATAATATACACGCTGTTAAATTGTGCCTTAATATAGATCAGTAATTTATTCAAGTTACTGTTTGGAGAAGTCGAGGGGAGTTTGCTGTAAGGTGAGCAGGCTTTGTTTCTTATGTGTTGCTATCTGGTGTGCAGGATTCTTATACGTAGAAAATGGTTAAATTTGGAATACATGCATTTTATTTCAGATTGTTCTAATTATGAGATTACCGTAATAAAATAAATATGGTTAAGCTTGTTTTATTAATGGTCAGTACACAGATTAAGGGACCTATTCTGGAAGGCACATGTTTAAATCTATCTGTATTCTGGACAAGACTTACACACTTGTGTAATATTTAAGAACGTGCTTAAAGTTAAGTATGTGCTTTAGTGCAGTGCAGAATAGGGATACTTTTATGAATCCATGCCTTAGTCATTTGACTTAATGGGAGGTACTTTTGTATAAAATTATTATATCAACACTTAGAATTAATGGTGCTATCCCACTACAAATAATAGAAGAACACATCTATTAAAGCTTAGAAATCAGCCTATAATTCACTGTTCACTTTTCCATATAAATTTTAAATTCTTATTTTAATTTTTATGTTTTGACAGTTCAGTCTTCAAGGAGATTCTCAGGAATTGCAAATCCAAACCATAATGATTTGAAAATAGTAGGATCAACCACATTTCCAGGTATTCATAAATGGAATAATAAACCTTAGTTTTTACTGGTGGTTAAATAATAATTATGGAGACTATGCTCACTATTTTGCCATTAGTATGCTAATAGCAAGCAACTCCCATATCCCCTTTTTAGCAGACCCAGATGGTGCAGTGTGGTTGCTTCCTTTCTGGTTGGCTGAGATAGGGGTTTCCATAAGAGTGAGTTGGCTAATACTTTATCCAAATAAGAAAGAAATATGTGTTGTGAGGAAGAATCTGGAGTATGATGGGGATGGAACCTGTTCCCACTGAGAAGCAGGTGTGCCTATCCTTCATTAATCACATTTGTAGTTTAGAGGTACTTTGTGACATTCAATTGATCCTAGAGTCTAGCCTTCTTTGGCCAATGTGCTTTTTCTTCACAACAATTGTGACTTTTTCGCTCAGATGCAGACCTGTGCCTTTGGATTGGAAATGGGATTTTATATTCTCCTTATAATTTGTGTTTTGACCTATGACTGTATTTTCTTTTGCAAATTTTAGAGGATTACTTTTAAGATTGGCTGAGTAATGGAAGAATTATATGGCACTAGAGAACTAGCTGGATCCTTTAATTGTTAATTTCCCAGCCTAACATTTGGTAAAAGGTTAAAAGGTATAGAATTTTGGTAAACAAAATGTAATACTGTGTTTTGGAGTTAGCTGGATTTCATTGTAACATACGTCAAGCCTTAATACCTTAACTAAATCTTTCTTTTTTGTGAAATAGAAGTACTCATTCAGCACACACAACAAAGTTTATATTCCATGCCGCATAAGGTCAGGAAACCAGCTTCTCAAGGTTTTTTGTAGGATTTTGGGTACTTGCGAGAGGGGAAGTATTGCAAGAGGGGAAGTATTGCCTCCTAGAGGCGCCCAGGGGGGTGTGGTATGTAAGTGTCCCAGGTCACTGGGTGGGGGCTTGAGCCGGTTATGCATGGTGTTATTGAAATGGAACCCCTGGATACTGAACCCGGCCCTTGTTGCTGCCAATTCAGAGGGGCAGAAGGGTTACATTTTTGGGGGCTCGTCCGGGATCCTGGGCGCCTCTAGGAGGCAATATTTCCCCTTTCACAAGCATGGAGCCTGAGTGTAGCAAAATCTTTTTAATAAAGGAAGGAAACAATGCGGCATCCCATTGGAGAAACACCACAAACAGGATTATAACACAAACCATAAAAAAACAAAAACAAAAAACCCCACCCCCAGGTACGTTTGGCAATGTCCTTTTCCCCTTAGGGTCTTAAGTCCAATCACCCCAAAGTCCAACAACCCAAAAGTCTCTGGTCAGTGCCACCCCAGAATTTGAGAGTTTATCTGCAGAGTTTTACCCCACCCCCCAGCCTGAGTGGAAAGCGGGGGGAGGTCCACACAAGGTGTTAAGGGGCACCTTACGTGGGCCAGGGCCAACTGCTCCGCCTCTCCGTGGAGTTCTGCTGCAGCCTTCACCATGACCAGCTCCACCACACCAGCTGTGCCGCTCCTCCAGCTGTCCCTGCAAACCGCTTCACTCTGCTTACTGTTCCATGGGCTGCTCCAACACGCTGCAAACTGCTCTGCTCTGCCAGCCGCTTAACAATAGGTCTTCAGGCTTCCCCACTAGTTAGCACAGCACTCTGTGATCTCAATTCAGCTCTTTCAGTGATTTCAGCTCTTAGTAGGGGAGCCCTGGTGCTGGTGCATCATTGACCCAACATGAATTCAGCTCAGCAGTCTCTAGATAGACTCCTAATAGAATTAAAAATTAGCTCTACTCTTTAACATTGGAGAGAGGAAGATGTGCAACTGGTATTCCAGACCCTCAAAAGGGGCCCATACCATCAGGTACACACACACCAGTCCTCAACCTCTCTCAATTCATGGGGTTTTGGAACCCATGTCCCATGTTTAGCAAGTACCACCCAACTAAGGTTGAGTCATTTCTGTCACAAAGCAGTCCCATCCCTGCTGCTGTGGGGTTATGCTAAGTGGGGGGGGTGGGGTGCATGCCAATGCAATTTCTTAAAATTCTTTCCACACTCTCTACAATTCACCACCAGATGTCAGGGTAGCGCTCATCTTGACTCTGCTTACACTTGCTACCAATCTTCTCCTGAGTTTAGACTCTTGCTGCTAAAACTATGGATGGTTCTACATACATTTTTGAAAGGACAGAAAGAAGGCCCCCAATCCATACTTTCACAGGCCAGCTAGAACTGGAAGAGCCTATTAGAATACTAATGGCAAAATTACCCAGACTCTAAGCTAACTCTCTGCCCCCCCCCCCCCACATTGACTTTATGTACAGATTGAACTTTAGGGAAGACAAAATAAAACTCTGCAGAACCCCACAAGTGAGAACCTATTGGATGGATGTGCGAACATGTTCTGTTCCTCCAAAAGGGTCATTGGTGGGCACTAGGATGTACACTGTTCCTTTTAGAGAACTAGATTAAATTAAGTCAGGCAGAAGAGACTTAGATGTTAGAGAAGAATATGAAATAGAACGGGAACAAATCTTCAACGCTTTTCATTTGATTTCACATAGGACAGAAAAAGAATGTCTTTAACATTTCACTTATGATGATGGAGATAAGAGGACCAATCCCAATATTCTGGGGTCATTCTTCAAACATATATTTTTAAATTGTGGTTACTGGCTTACTTGATTATACAATTTATTATCTAAGAAACGTGCTAATTACCATATGTCGTATTTTCAGTCAAAATTTATGTCAAGTTGAATCACAACAGTCCACGTATTCTGTGTGTAACAAATCGGCTACGAAATTCAGAGCTGATAGATCCAGTATTCCAATGGCATGGACCAGGAGGTGACCTTATTGCAGGTAGAGATTTGTTTTCTTGCTTCATTCTTCATCTTTCCTGTGGTTGTATATGTGTTGATATCTAAATTGGGATGGAATACTACTTAGAGGATTTGTGATGTTCCTGCTTCTCAAGAAGTTTTTAAAAAAATGAAATATGGGTAACAAAACTGCACCTAACCATATAGGTGGAAAGGAAAGGTAAAAAGAAATTTTAAGATGAAATTCAAGTGTGTGTGTGTGTGTGTGTGTGTGTGTGTGTGAGAGACAGATTATAAAAAGATAAATTAGAGAAGGTGGCAAAAATATTTCTTCTTCGAGTGCTTACTCATGTCCATTCCACGCTAGGTGTCCATTCCATGCTATGCTTACTCTAGTCAGGTCCAGCGGGTTATTTTGGAAAGTAGAAAGCCCTCCATGAAAGTGGCATACCTGGCAATGTGGAAGCGCTTCCTGCTGGGAGTTGGAGCAGAATATCAGTCTGACTCAGTCATCTCTGCAGTCCATTCTGGATTACCTGTTTTACTTAAAGCACCAGGGCCTGGCCTTCTGTTTGATCAAGGTGCATCTGTTGGCCATATCAGTCTTCTATCCCTGCATCCAGGGCAGATTAGTATTCTTTCATGAGATGACAATCAGGTTCCTGAAAGGCCTTGAAAGATTCTCTTGGGTGAGAAATCTGTCAGTCGGTAGGTAAGCCCTGCCCATCACCACATCCAAAGAAGCCCTATGAAGTTTATCCACTGTACTGGTGTCAAAGCCTAAGAGGGATGTGTCTGATCTTATAATGATGGTAAGAGGAGCTTGAACAAAAGGAGCTGGTCCCCTCTGGATACCACTGAGGGAAAAACTTCCGGCATCCGTGCAGGTAGCGAGCGCACACACACTCCAACTAAATCCTGAAGTCCGCTTTGACATCAGCGCAGGGGATGGGTTTCATAGGGGCTTCTTTGGATGTGGTGATGGGCAGGGCTTACCTACCGATTGACAAATTTCTCACCCTAAAGAATCTCATCTCAAAGATTCAACTCAGCCCTCAAACCTCAGTAAGGAATTGTCTTCAACTACTGGGGCATGTGATATCTGGAGTGTTGGTTTGCAAAGGTTCAAGCTTACATCTCTGATGCCTTCAAGGATGGCCCAGGACAGTGTGTGTATATATACCGAACAATCACAGTCTGGGCAAACAGGTGTCTTTTTAACCAGCTGCATTTTGTAAACACTCAATTAGTGGAAGGACCAGAGGGTCTGTGCTGGATTCCCTTTTGCTCAAGCTCCTCTTACTATCATTATAAGATCAAACACATCCCTCTTGGGATGAGAAACATATCTAGGGTCATACACAATCCAGAGCAAATGATTGTCCCAAGAGCATCTTCACATCAATCTTTTAGAACTTTGAGCAATGAGAAATTCTTGCATTCACTTCCTTCCACTGATCAGAGCCATATCCATCAAGATTATGACCTACTATTTGCCCTGCATATTCTACATCAATCATCAGGGCAAGACTTTGTGCTGAAGCAATAAAACTCTCTGCATAGCCAGCCAGCTTGTCACCTGATAGTCAGCTTCCTACCTCCTGGGTGTATAGAACACCATAGCTGACGACTTCAGCAGGTTCTTCTCCCAAAATAACAAATGAGAGTTTGATTTATGAGTCCTCAACATCATATTTCCAATTATGGATTTCCGGAAGTTGAACCTTTTTTCAACCTCCGCCAACACAAATTTCAAGGAACTTTGCTCTAGAGGAGGATGAGACCTTTAATCACTAAGGGGTGCCTTCCTTATTTCAACTTTATGTTTGAAGGTATTGAATAAGATTGAACAGGAAAGGGTCGAAGTCATTTTTAATTACACTGACTTGGCTGAGACAGATTTGGTATCCTTATCTTCTTTGACTTGCTTCTTGTCCACTACTGAGACTTTGTCAGTTGGAATCTGTTATCTGAGAACGCTGATCATATTCTTCACCCCAACGTCAACAGAGGTACTTTTAAATAGAAAATAGACATCTACATGAAATACTTACCTTCAGAAATGGAAGAGATTTCACCACTGGTGTACCTGTTGATTAGTCTCTCCTGTTCACTCTTTACTTTCCATCATCCTGGAACTACCTGTTGAAATTAAAAGATCAGGTCTTGCTATGAGTTCTGTCAAGGTTCAGTTGGTGGCTGTAACAGCTTTTCACTCAGCTGTGGAAAGTTTGTGGTGTTTGCTTATCCAGCAACGTCAAAATTCCTTGGAGGACTGATGAATCTTTTTTGACAGACATGGGAACTTATCCTGGTATGGAACTTGAATTTTGTTTTTACTTGCCTTATGAAATACCCCTTTCAGACATTGCTCCATGATCTCTGCTCCACCTATTCATGAAGACAGCTTTCTTGATGGCCATCACATCTGCCCAAGGGCACAGAGCACTTGGGCCTTCAGTGACAGACCCCGTTTTTACAAAAAGCGACAGAGAGTCCTGTGGCACCTTATAGACTAACAGATGTATTGGAGCCTACGCTTTTGTGGGTGAATACAGGCGAGTCTCATCTTACGCGGAGGTTCTGTTCTGCGGTTAGCGTGTAAAGCGAAAACCGCATATAGTCAAAATTACATTGAGTTGAATGGCGGACGGAATTGCCTGCACTACAGTTACAGTATTAAAATTCTTGTTCTCTTTTTTGTTTTTTGTTTTTGCTGACTGCGTAAAGCTGAAATTGCGCATGTTAAATGCGCATAAGATGCGACAGACCTGTACTCACTTCATCAGATGCATGTCCTGCTTTTATAGTATCCTTTAAGGAAAAGATACTGTTGTGACAACATCCCAGGTTTCTGCCTAAAGTGTCTTCTGAATTAAATAGAACATTCACCTTTCAGTTTTTTTCCTGAAACTGAAACAGATGAGGCAGGAATCTGCCTTCTATACTTTGGACATCAGGAACGTGTTCGGTGTGATTCTGTCCAGATAGAAGGCTCTCTGAACATGTCTCCCAGACTTTCGGTTGCAGACAGATCCAAGAGCTCTACAAGATTGATCTCTGGATGTATTATTTAGTTATTATTCTGCCGATATACAGTATCCACCTTCTAGAGGGTTAGCCCATTCCACAAGGTCACAATCTACTTCTCTGGCATTACTCAAGATTGTTCCAGTTGTTTAAGTTGCAGCTCTGCAGATTTCAGCTTCAGTATATACATTCTCCTAACCATGCTGTGGTTCATGCCTCTAGATCAGATGTTTCTGTTGGCAATGCTGATCTCTTTTCAGTATTGGACTCAGTCCTTCTTATGAGGATACTGCTCAGGAGTCACCTGAAATGGAACTCCCATAGAGACACTACTCAAAGAAGGAGAGGTTATTTATCTTGTGTAATAACTGGAGTTCTTCGAGATGTGTATCCCTGTGTGTGCACCACTACCTATCCTCCTTCCCATCGGCTTTGGATTTTCTCTGCTAGACTTTGTGGTAGAGCATTATAACAAGGAACCATGCAACAGTCAAAGTTTGCTGGAGCATAATTTTCTCAGCAATGCCCCCTCCGCCTATTTGCACAGGAGGCATGAAGGGACAGCTGAATATAGCTACACACGGAAGAGGGCCAGAATCTGGACTGAGTTAGATTAATGTAATTCTGGGGACACTCATTTGATTTTTAAAGCAAAGTATAATTGAAAGAATCAGACCCAAACAGGGGATATGGAGCAGATTAAATTAGTGGTATGTGACATTCCTATGCTGATACTTCCAAGGATATAAGCAGGCAACAATTCACTACTATAGAGTAGGTTTTACTATTTAATAATATTTGAGTTTTAAATTCTTCTAATATTGTCAAATAATTTGACAGTTTTAAACTTTCTGTTTCACTTTTCACTATTTTATGTAGCTCTGAAACATTTTTATCATTTGCAATGGCAAACATTGAATTTTTTTTACTCTGTATTTCAGAGAAGCCAAAATTAACAGATATTTGTGTGATCAGGTATGCTGCAAATCCAGACTGATAAATTGTCCTCCAGATGACCTGTTTTTGCAGAAGATCCAGTCATCTTCTCATGCCCTTTAGGGAAGAATATTACATTTTCTTTACACTCACAAGTCATCTGCCTTACATAGGCAGGTGTGTTGTTGGACTGTACTGCGGAGGGAAAAAAAGTTTCTACTCTCCTGTAAATATTTGATTTTATCTGCTGTTGAGGAATACAGAAAGGGAAGCAATATACCACCTTTAGAAATTTGGCTGCAAAATATTCTCAAGGCCATATTTGTCTAGTATCTGACAAAATGTCTGCTCCACATCTTTATATAGTAGAAGTAATAGACAGTATGAAAAAATATTTTGAATATAAGGGGGTTTATTATTAACAGTTTCACTGGTCTTTAAATATCACTACTTTTTGCTTTGAAGTTACACTGAACCATAAGTTTTGTCATACAAGTAAGATCATAAGTTCATCAAGTCTAATAAGACTGGCCGACGGTGACTAACACCTGATGATTTAGATGAAAATCAGTGCCTCCCTCCCCAACTCAGTACACCTTCAGTATCTGTATGATGATCGGTTTTTAGCTTAAGCAAGAGATTTGTTCACCTATAGTGCCAGGAGATATTTCTGTGGCAGGCTTGTCATTTTGAGGTAAACAGATTATGGCATATAGGGTTTTCTTTTTTCTTTAATTTGTTTATTAACAAAGCCATTCCTATGTAAAAAAATCTTATAAAGCTAGTTTTACAACTAAAATAGAGATAAACTTAGTATATACATAAATACATGATTATAAATTGGCCTATAGAAATCTCTAAAGCTGTGTTGATGGGAGGTGCTACTTTTCTTCAGCTTTGTGATACTGATTACCTATTGTGGCTGAAGCTTTTCTACTCTTTGTCTTCCTCCTCTGTCTTGTCAATTGGTAATGTTGGTCTTTCATTATCTCATATTTGAGTCCAAACTTCTGTTTTTCTTACATTTTAGTTATGAAACTTGTTTATGTTGTCCTGTCAAAACTCAGTTAATTTTTCTCCTTTATACTCCTGTTTTCTGTGCTTCAATATCTTAATTTTGAGTTTAATTTTGACTCTTGTTTGAAGGAGTTTCTCCCTAAATATTCAAAAGTAGTTCTTCAAGTGCTTGCTCACGTCAATTCCATTCTAGGATGTGTGCACGCTCACATGCATGGTCGTCAGAGATTTTTGCCTTAGCAGTATTCGTAGGGTTGGCTGTGGCACCCTCTGCAGTGCCGCGCTCATGCATCAGTATATTAGGCACTGTCAGCCCTATGCCTTCTCATTTCCTTCTTACTGCCCATGGCGCTTGGTCAGAGTGCCTTTTTCCCTTGCCTAGCAAGTCATTAGCGGTTCTCTTCTTTCTTTGAGCTCTTAGTGTCTTGTAAATAGATTATTTACAGTAGGGGCATCATCTCCCGTGGGGAAGGAGGTTTTGGTGTGAGCTCTCGCTCCTCTACCCCAGATGAGGGGTTTGCGGGGCCCTGTCGTGTCAGCCTGCCGGCCGACTTTAAAGAGCACCAGGCCTTGCTTCAAAGGGTGGCCACAAACTTGAGCCTGGAGGTGGAGGAAATGGTGGAACAGTCAGACACTTTGTTTAATGTGCTCTTGGCATCTACTTAACCACATGTCATGCTACTGGTGCAAAGTGGAGTCTTGAAAATAGCCAGAGTCCTCTGGCAAACTCCGTCTTCCATCCTACACACCTCCAAGAGGGCTGAAAAGAAGTATTTTGTCCCAGCTAAGGATTTCAACTACTTGTATGCTCACTTGCCTGTAGGCTATCTGGTCATCTCTGCGGCCAATGAGAGAGACAGACGGGCAAACAAGTTCTAACCCCCAAAATAAGGAGGCCAAGAGCCTGGACCTTTTTGGAAGGAGAATTTATTCAACAGCCAGCCTTCAGTTCAGGATGGCAAACCACCACGTTCTTTTGGGGAGATATAACTTTTAACTTATGGGACTCCCTCCATATATTCAAGGAGTCTTTGCCACAGGACTTGGCCCAAGAATTCAGGGCCCTAGTTGAGGAGGGTACAGCTGTAGCAATATGCTCCCTCAGATGGCATGGGATGTGGCTGGCAGGGTGGTTGAATTGGCAGTGGTCATGAGGTGTGGTTCCTGGTTTCAAACTATGGGCCTGTCCCAGAAGATGCAGTTCTCCATCCAGGACCTCCCATCTCATGGGAATGGACTCTTTTCACAGCAAATGGATGTGAGGCTGTATGGACTAAAGGACACTCAGGCCACCCTCCACTCACTGGGTCTGCATACACCACAGTCGGTGAGGAAGCAGTTCTGGCTGCCCCCACTTCCAAGGCCTTGGCAGCCATCTGCAAGGAGAAGGGATAGAGACACAAGTTTTAGTCTTCACTGCCCTTCCTCCTCTCGCTCACCTGCACAACCCAACCTGGTGAAGCATCATGAGGGGACAGAAGCACTCATTTTGAGGGTGTGCTCATGAACAACACCCCAGTCAACTTCCCGGATTTGCCTCATGCTTTCCTCAACTACCTATGCCCCTACCATTCGGCCTGGTCACACATGACCTCGGACCTCTGGGCGCCAGAAATTATTTCTGGGCTACATCCTGCAATTCTCGATGCCACCCCTTTTGAGATCCTTCCTCAGGGACCCTTCTCACGAGCAGCTTCTCATTCAAGAGATTGAGAACCTCCTTCAGCTGGAGGCAGTGGAGGAGGTTCTTCAGGAGATGAGAAGAAAAGGGTTCTGCTCCCTGTTACTTCCTAATCCTGAAAGCAAAAGGGTGCCGGAGGCCCATCCTGGACCTGCAGTACTTCAACAGATCTCTCAAGAAGTTGACGTTTCACATGGTCTCAATGGCCTCCATCATCCCCTGCCTTGATCTGGGTGACTGGTACACTGCCCTCGACTTGAAGGACGCTTATTTCCATATGTCCATCTAGCAAGGGCACAGGTGGTTCCTCCGTTTTATAGTGGGCCGCCACCATTTCCAATTCATGTCACTGTCTTGTTGGCCCCAAGGGTGTTCACAAAATATATGGCACCAATGGCCGCTTAACTGAGGCATCCAGTTCTACCTGTATCCCGATGATTGGCTCATCAAGGGCAGGTCTTGGAAACTGGTACAAAGGAGTCTCGATCTGCTATGTTCCACCTGCCATGGCCTGGACCTGTTGATAAAT
This sequence comes from Gopherus flavomarginatus, assembly GCF_025201925.1. Taxonomy (NCBI): domain Eukaryota; kingdom Metazoa; phylum Chordata; order Testudines; family Testudinidae; genus Gopherus; species Gopherus flavomarginatus. The sequence continues at coordinate 106,841,187 of NC_066618.1, read as the reverse complement.
GAAAAGAAATCAATCTTAAGGCTGGTACAACGGAGAGAGTTCATGAGGCGGTCCTCGACGTCACACAAGACAGAGCCTTCCTTCCGGAGGCCCGTTTTCAGGCAATGTTGGACCTGATGTCCCATGTGAAGGACCATCTACTCACCATGGCTTGCACCTGCCTGAGATTGTTAGGCCACATGGTAGCATGTTCATACATGGTCCGTCGTGCTCGGCTCCATCTCCGTCCAATGCAGGCGTGGTTGGCGTTGGTCTACATCCCCATCAGACACAGTCTAGACCGGGTAGTCATGGTGCCGGGTCATATACGGTTGTTCCTGAATTGGTGGTTGGACCCCAGAAAAGAGTTGGAGGGAGTTCCCTTTGCAGCCCCATTCCCATAGATGACTCTGGTTTCCAGTGCCTTGGACGTGGGCTAGGGAGCCTACCTGGGTGAGTTCAGCGCTCAAGGCCACTGGTCACGGGAAGATCAGTCCCTTCACATGGGTGTCAGGGAGCTCAAAGCACTTCGCTTGGTCTGCCAGGTTTTCCTGCCCCACCTGGAGAGCAAAGTGGTACAGGTCCTGATGGACAATACTGCTGCAATGTATTACATCAACAAGCAGGGCAGAGCCAGGTCATCGGCCATTTACCTTTGGGACTTCTGTGCGCAGCATGCTGTTCATTTGGTGACTGTGCACCTTGCTGGGGCCAGGAATGTGTTAGCAGATCTCCTCAGCAGGACCTTCTCTTCTCTTGCTCCAAAAGGAGGTGGTCAGTGTGATCTTCCAAAGGTGGGGAACTCCATGTTCTGATGAGACACGAACAAGTCCACCTTGGGAGTGCCATATGTTCTGCTTGATTTTTCGGGGGATTGTCAGGGGCTCCCTGTTGGACGATATTTTGTTCCTGTAGTCGGTGGCTCTGATGTATGCCTTCCCACGCACAGAGTCCTCATGGAGATCGAACAAGACAAGGCGAAGGCTACCCTGATAGCCCCGGCTTGGCCTTGCCAGCATTGGTTTGGGAACTGAGAGAGCGTAGGGTCGGCGACGTCTAATATACCGATGCATGAGTGTAGCACTCCAGAGGGTACCCTGCAGATACCGTTAAGGCAAAAATCTCCAATGACTGCACATGGGCACACACACACTTCAGAGTGGAATGGACATGAGCAACACATCTCGAACAACAACAGTTACAAAGGGTAGGTAACCGTTCTTTCCTTGGTGGTGGGCAGTGACCCTCTTCTAGCAGATACCAAAAAGTTCCACCAGTAATTATAGTTTTAAGTAGTTATCATTTTTCCTTCTCCCATGTAGAACTGTGACTTGATTTCATTTTTCTTGTACCAGAATTTCCCACATTTCTTGATAACCAGTTTTACGAGAGTCATTCCTCTTCTGCCACCTTGCTGTGTTAATTCTAGCTGCAGCTAGGAGATGAGAGATCAGTTATTTATGGTTTTTATAAAACTCAAGAGTTTTCAGGACCCTTTAATAAAAATACTAAGGGGTTACCTGACAGCTGACAGCTTACCTTCCTTATGGAGGCTCCAGTGGCGTTCCAAAATGTCTTAAATGTTGGGCATATCTATCATATGCACAGGCACATATTGTTTTCATAGATCCACTGGTTAAGCAGAACAACAAAAAACATCTAAGAAAAGTGTAAATGGTTCCAGTCATAGGAAGTAAGACTTAGAAACATCTGACATTATCTCAATGTCCTGAGGTACTTTAAAGAAACAAATTGAAATGAAAGAAAATCGTCAATAACCTACTTTTTGCTTCAGAGTAAGCTTCCTGTGTCTAATGACTCACATATGACTCACTCAGGCATTGATCCACTATAGCTCATGAAACAGGTAATTATAACATTTAAAAAAATCTAATTCCACTAAAATCCTCCTGATGAGCTACAAGAAGGCTTTTTCCTTATAATGTGTACATTAGAAAATAAAATAAAAATCAACAAGTATAGTTCAATGCAAAGGTTCTTGGTTTACACTCAAGTTTCTATACAGAAACACTGAGGAATAATGCTGACATTTTCAAAACAAGTGCAAGAAAATTGGATATCCAGTCTCATTAGATTTACGTAATTGCTGTAGAAGCTTTTACTAGGGAATTTCAGTCACCATTGAGTGCAATATTACATCATGCATTTCATTGTAGTAAAAAGATGGAGTTTTATAAGTAAGTTGAAATGGCAATATGCCAACTAAGTCCTAATGTATATCACTATGACCATTACTATAATGGGTCTGCAGGTTTAATCTGACCTTCCTTTTTCATTTTAAATTCTTCTAACAGCACCCTAAAATTTCCATAAAAATTTTACTAATTTCCTTAATTTTGAGGTTCAAGAAACAAACAAATAAAATCCCTATCAAATGTCACTAGATCTTCCAGTTTCCAGCACAATAGTCTGTCTCAGACCATGGAGTGCTAATCTTAAATCTTATTTTGGATTTGCAGTGCATCTTTTTTTTTTTTTTCTACAAACTGCAGTAGAAATTCTAAAAGAGTGTTATGTCCCTATTAGCCAAGATGCAAAGAGGCTAAAAAGAGTCAAGAGCAACATAAAGGAGCCAGGCTACTTAACAGCTCTTATGACATTTTGTCATTTTCAAATTAGAACTTTACTGCTTCTCTGTGTAACCCATCCTTTCTTGTTTTGATGTTGTCCAAATTGATTTCCATTCCTGGGTACAGGTGCTTTCAGTGCAAGATCTTCTGCAAAACAGTATCTGTTAGGCCACTTACCCACCAACTGTTTCCCCTTGCATAGGAGATTGGGAAGTGGGCACAACCACATATCTTTCTGACTACCTAGGGTACAAAGAGTTCAGAGCACATTCAGTATGTCTTAAATTGCAGCAAGGAAGGTTTAAGTTGGACATTAGGAAAAACTTCCTAACTGTCAGGGTAGTTAAGTACTGGAATAAATTGCACAAGGAGGGGTTGTGGAGTCTCCATCATTGTCTAACCTGCTCTTAAAAATCTCCAAACACGTGTCAGGGATAGTGTAGATAATACTTAATCCTGTCTTGAGTGCAGGGGACTGGTCTAGAAGACTCCCTCGAGGTCCCTTCCAGTCCTATGATTCTATGTTCACAGTGCTTCCCTTGTTGGTTTTCTTCTTTCTTTGCTTTTTTTCACGATAGTCTTAGTATATAATTCATCTAGCTTGTTCACCAGCTTCTTTTGTTAAAAACAGAAAATCCCCCCCCTTTTTTTTTTCTGCTGGTCATGCTGTTGTGGGTGTCTTCTGAGCACAGCTGACTTGGGCTGCTTCCCCTTTCAATATCAGTTCTTTTAGGTTGATTCCCCTCCACCTCTTTCTTGGATCCGTTAATCCCACACTTTGATTTTCCAGTCATGAAAGAAAACCAGTTTCAAGAGACTTGTGCTTCATGCAAAGCTGTGTTGTCTGTTACAAATTCCTATATTCAGAGTCTCTCTAGTGCCTAGAAGAGGGTCACAGCCCAGATGTAATTGATGTGCTTCATCTTCTCCAACTAAACTTGCAAGCATTGGGAGGTACCAGCTCAGACTCCTATTGTTGACTCAGTCTAGCACCACTGAGATTTCTCTGCTGTAAAGGACTGCTCACCAAAATGGCTTCATGATTGCATAACTGTCTTAACCTTGTCCTGGTCAACTGAATCCGATATGGAGCTTTCAAGACCAGATTTACTCTGAGAGTCACTGTGTCCTCTTTTTTTGATAATGATATTTAGGAATCCTGCAGTAGGCTCTGCTTCTCTTCCCCTCCCCCAGCTTCTGTTTTCAAGGGATCTGTCACAGATATACCAGACCCCTCTTCAAGCGGGAAAATACCCCCTCTTTTCTGCATCCTGACATAGATTCTGTGTTAGAGGAGGGGAAAGTGGGTATCGTCAAGGGACAGTTTCTCCACCCATCCCAAAGCCCTGCAGGAGAGCATCCTGGGTGGCCTGGGAATATCACTTATTGCTGTGGTTTGTGGAATTTCATGTTCAAGAGTAAAAGTTATAATTCCCCCTTTTTCTGGGTAAGGAGAGACAGAAAAAAGTCTTACCTGGCCACTCTTATTGTTCTCCTACTTTGGGTTTCCCAAAAAGATAGGCCTTGCTCCACACTTTCTATCTTAAAACTAAAATATGTACATCATTGCTTGCCTGCCTGCCTTTCTATTTATTTTAGCTGCTTCTGTCACTATGGTATGGAGGCATCAACTAACAACACTCCACATTATCACATCAAATACTACTTCTGAGGGCATTCTGTGCAACAACATTAAAAATTCTGCACCAAAAATTAATATTCTTTGCACAATATTCTTAAAATTCTACAGGTTTTATTTGTCAATAAATAACTGCAGAGGCTCTAGCATGGCAGTGAGGAGCACAGACAAGTGGCTACACAAAGGTGGGAGATCACCCTGCAGCACCCCCAGCCATCGGACACAGACACACAATGGTGAGGCTGCACACAACCCTGACACAGCACAAGGCCTGGGCCTGCCCCAGAAACACCCTGGAGCCCTGTCCCTCTGCACCAAGTGTGAGGCAGGCAGCCTCAGGCAGGCAGAATCCAAATGGGACGGTGGGGGGGTGGCCGCTGACCACAGGAGCGTGGCACAAACAAGCCGAGGAGGAGCGGCCTGTCCTCTGCAGCCAGAGCAGGGCTGCGCTACCAGCTCCCGCCTGAGGGGTTGGTGGTGGCTGCTGCCTGCGGGAGAGCGGCCGGACATGTTCCCCACTTAGCTGGCTCCCTGCGCCGCTGTACCTGGCGGCAGAACAACAGGCTGGTTACCGCCCCCCGGGGTGGTCAGGATACAGCCCGCCACTTCAAGTATGAGCTGGGGACCAAGCATTATGCCACCCCACATATTTTGCTGCCCTAGGCACCTGCTTGTTGAGCTGGTGCCTAGAGACGCCCCTGAGAGTGGGTGTGGCACTGCATGGCTCTCCTTGCTCCTCCCTGGGATGTAGAGAAGAAACAGTCTTTAAGCACTCCGAAGCACAAGTGCTGCAACTGCAGCTGATCCTTCATGGCACATGTAAAGTGGTAGAAGATCCCCTGCCCCCTCTCAACCCTTGTGCACAGACATAAAGGACAAACTGAATCTGGCCCCAAATGAATATGATATGATATAGATTACAATCTGCTAGATCGTCATCTGGAATACTATGATCAGTTTTGCTTTCTTTATGTTAAAAAAAAGTTCAGTGCAGACTGAAAAGTGTCAAAAATATAAGTAATATGGTAGGGTTTAACTATTGTGAGCAATTGAAAAGACTGATATTGTTTTGCCTGGAAAGGGATGTAACTGAAGTTTTCTACATACCCAGCATAGTTTTGATCGGCCTGTTTTATCCTTTTACACAAGGGTAGACTTACTGAAATTAAAATGTAGTTATTTGGAACCAGTAAAAGAGCCTTGCCCACAGCAAAAAGGATCTTGCCCATCTGTCCAGTAGAATTTAGTGCACCTGAACAAAATAGCTTTTGAACATACTTTTTTTTTCATAAGGATTTGATTTGCATTTCTAGCTAGTAGCTTCACCCATTTCAATCTTCTTTCAGTGGTGTAGGATTTTGACATTCAAAGGCACCAAAATAGGTTTGCCCACTGATGCCAATTTTGAAGGCTCTTCCAGATCTTCCCATGCAGCAAACCCCAGTCATTTGGAGACGTTATCTTTATGAATTAGTAACAGAGCCAGGTGTGCCTGCATTCAAATTCCCGTATATCAAGGCACCTTGATTCAGGCACTGGTCTGGCTGTCTTGCACTGTCTGGACACCACAGAGCAGCTGGGCTGAAGGCTGAGATGTGGCCCATAGTCCTTAAGCCTCTGCTTGTTTTCTACCAAGGTGCACCTGTCTGCTGTCTCAGCATATAACCTTCCAGTTGATACCACCTTTCCTCAGTGACCCACCACCATAAGATTCCTTAAAGGATAGGTGAAGGTATGCTCATAAATCTGTGAACCTATTCAGTCCAAAAAAGTTGGATGGACCGGTTAGGTTAGGTTAGTTGTCATGCTGTTGCTTGGCCAGTGTAGAGACTACTGAATGCGTAATATTCCTCTATGATATTCTGTCCTGAGCAAAACTGGCATGTTATGAGGTAGTGCCTGTGAGGGACAGGTGTCTGTTGACGTGGAATCTCAACCCGGCATCTCAAAGTTAAAGAGCTCACTCTCTAATTTTTTATAATTTTCTTTATTTCACTTGTCACTTAAAACAGCAGTTTTTAAAATCAGTCATGCCTGTTAAGATTGAGTGAATTGCAGGCTTTAATAGCTGATCTTCCACTGTATTCCACAAGGACAAAATTGTCTAATGTCCTCATGCCAAATGTCTATGGATAGTGATCAGGGCTGGTGCAACCATTAGGCAAACTATGCAGTTGCCTAGGGTGCCAAAAAGGGGTGCTCCCATTTTTTTTACAGCGTTCCTGGGCTGGGCTGCTGGCGGCATGCTGACATGTGTGGCTCAGACTCCCTCTCCTAGTGCAGCCACCGCTTCATGCAATTACTGTCATTGCCGGCGGGGCCGCCGGCGGCTGGGCAGTGCTCTGCTTAATGCCCATGAGCCACACGACGGTCTACAGCAGGTCTTCATGAGGAAACGGGAGGCTGCCTCCTGGCTCAGCCTCCACGCTCAGCCCCAGCAGGAGGCACGGAGAGTGCATTCACCCCTCTTCCCAGAGAACAAAAGAGCCTCAGGCGGTGGTCCAGTGGAGGAAGAAAGAGGACTGCGACGCCCGTGCGTTGGGCAAGGTATGCGCTTTCCCACACAGCTTGTCCTCGGGCTCTTGCTGGTCCATGCTCCTGCTCCCCTTGTGCATGGGTGGCTGGAGAGGATGGCAGCCCGCAGAGCTGAGCTGCCATGGTGCCCCCCTCTCCCTGCCCCAGCCTCTGTCATATCCGGTATCTGGGTTTTAAGCCCTGCTGCTATGTTATGCCTGCAACAGGCCTAAACCTGTGAGTGACCCCCATGCCTGAAATGCTTGGGGGAATCACGCAGAAGAAGCGTGATATTCATTTGAGTTCTCTCCTCATGGAGGCTGCGCTCCACCTGGCGCAGGACTGCAGTCTCGGCAGGACTCTTGGCCCAGTACCTCACCTCGGTTTGTAGACTTGTTGTGCACCGCTGTCATCGGGCTCAGTCTGGCACTGCTACCCCTCGCCAGTGCCCAAGAAGCAGTCAAAAAAGTTGGATGGACCGGTTAGGTTAGGTTAGTTGTCATGCTGTTGCTTGGCCAGTGTAGAGACTACTGAATGCGTAATATTCCTCTATGATATTCTGTCCTGAGCAAAACTGGCATGTTATGAGGTAGTGCCTGTGAGGGACAGGTGTCTGTTCATGTCATCTAGCCATCATGTCTTAGGTCTTCTCGGGGGGGCCTTTTCCATCCTGCTTTCATTGGATCAAAGTCAAAGATGATTCTCACAGGGAAGTTAGCAGGCATTTAGAGCAGATGAGCATACCACCACAGAGAGCACTTGGCAATCATTTGACAGAGTGTGACCTGTTTAGTTAGAAAATGGAACTTTTCATTCAAATTGAGTTTGTACCATTTGATGATTTTAATCATTTGGAGGCGCATGGCTGGTTGGACAGAATGGGTTCTGCAGCACTCCCAGTCAGATTTTGATATGAAAGAATGAAGGAAGGAAGTATACGTGACTAAAAAGAGTATATTTCTGATTACAATCAGCATTGCTTAATTTTAAGGGAAGGTCATCTTGATCTCTTAATCAATGTTTATGTCAAACAGTTGACGAAATTCAAATAGTGACTCATAGTAAGTGACATGTATTCTGTATCCCAGTGGTTCTCAAAGCCAGTCCACTGCTTGTTCAGGAAAAGCCCCTGGTGGGCCAGGACGGTTTGTTTACCGGCCGTGTCTGTAGGTTCGGCTGATTGCGGCTCCCACTGGCTGCGGTTCGCCACTCCAGGCCAATGGGGGCCGCGGGAAGCGCCGCGGGCCGACGGATATGCTGGAGCGGCCAACCGCTGCCAGTGGGAGCTGCGATTGGCCGAACCTGCGGATGTGGTAGATAAATAAACCAACCTGGCCTGCCAGGGGCGTTCCCTGAACAAGTGGCTGACCAGCTTTGAGAACCACTGCTCTATCCTTTACTTTTAATAGTGACCAAGAAAAAGAACTGATAGGAATAAAATTTCATTTTTTTTCGTTTTCAGTTGATGCAGCCTCATGGCAGATGGAAAAAAAATTGTCTGGGGCACAATTTCGTCAGTGGAAGGCTTATAAGCAAAAAGAAGAAAGAAAGCAAGAAGGTTTGTTTCTGAAATATCTCCATCCACTGGCCAGAGATGAAAGTAGTTCAATGCCAAAGAATCAAGCAGAGATGGAGGTGGAAATGACAGTTTCACAAGTTGAAGAAGAGTTTGAAGAACATAATTTGAATATTGAAGACGAATCAAATGAGACACATGATGATCAAAACTTGGAAGACCATGAAAGTGAAAATGTCACTCGTTTGAATTTGAGCTTTAGTGATCCTGCTACTTGGGCCAAATGTGATGATCAAGTCCGACAAATTCTGGTGGAACATGGGCTGGAACAAGTTCAGCAGTTTGATTTTCCCAAATATAGTAAGCAAAGAAAATTCTCAACAATTTATAACAAACGTAGGCTTGTTAATGGAGAAGAAATGCAGCATCAGTGGCTGCAGTATTCCACATCAAATGATTCTGTCTTTTGCTTCTGCTGCCAGTTGTTTGGCAGTAGTACTATTGGCACATCATCTCTTTCTGAAAAAGCTCAAGGGATTGGAACAGCATGTCTGCAATTCTTTCAGGGCACAAGAAAAGCAGTCAACATTTGACAAATGTTCAAACATGGAAGGAATTTGAACTGCGATTGAAATACAAGAGAACAGTTGATGAAGAACATCTGCACTTCATTAAGCAAGAAGAAAAGTATCGGCAGCAAATGTATAAATAAAAGTGATCTGGGTAATTATAGGCCTGTTAGCTTGACGTCTGTAGTATGTAACGTCTTGGAAAAAATTTTAAGAGAAAAAGTAGTTAAGGACATAGAGGTCAATGGTAATTGGGGTGAATTGCAACATGGATTTACTAAAGGTAGATCCTGCCAAACCAATCTGATCTCCTTCTTTGAGAAGGTGACAGATTACTTAGATAAAGGAAATGCGGTGGATATAATTTACCTCGATTTCAGTAAGGCGTTTGACACGGTTCCACATGGGGAACTGTTAGTTAAATTGGAAAAGATCGGGATGAATATGAAAGTTGTAAGGAGGATAAGGAACTGGTTAAAGGGGAGACTCCAGCGGGTCGTATTGAAGGGTGAACTGTCAGGCTGGAAGGAGGTTACTAGTGGAGTCCCTCAAGGATTGGTTTTGGGACCGATCTTGTTTAACCTTTTTATTACTGACCTTGGCACAAAGAGCGGGAATGTGCTAATAAAGTTTGCGGATGACACAAAGCTGGGGGGTATTGCTAACACGGAGAAGGACAGGGATACTATTCAGGAAGATCTGGACCACCTTGTAAACTGGAGTAATAGTAATAGGATGAAATACAATAGTGAAAAGTGCAAGGTCATGCACTTAGGGATTAATAATAAGAATTTTAGATAAACGTTGGGGACTCATCAGTTGGAAGCGACAGAGGAGGAGAAGGACCTTGGGGTATTGGTTGATAGCAGGATAACTATGAGCCGCCAATGCGATACAGCTGTTAAAAAAGCAAATGCGATTTTAGGATGCATCAGGCGAGGTATTTCCAGCAAGGATAAGGAGGTGTTAGTACCGTTATATAAGCCGCTGGTGAGACCCATCTGGAATATTGTGTGCAGTTCTGGTGTCCCATGTTCAAGAAGAATGAATTCAAACTGGAACAGGTCCAGAGACGGGCTACTAGGCTGATCCGAGGAATGGAAAACCTGCCTTATGAAAGGAGACTCAAAGAGCATGGCTTGTTTAGCCTGGCCAAAAGAAGGCTGCGGGGGGATATGCTTGCTCTATATAAATATATCAGGGGGGTTAACGTTAGGGAGGGAGAGGAATTATTTAAGTTTAGTACTAATGTAGGCACGAGGACGAATGGGTACAAACTGGATATAAGGAAGTTTAGACTTGAAATTAGACGAAGGTTTCTAACCATTAGGGGAGTGAAGTTCTGGAACAGCCTTCCGAGGGAAATAGTGGGGGCAAAAGACTTTTCTGGCTTTAAGACTAAGCTTGATAAGTATATGGAGGGGATGTTATGATAGGATAGTTTAATTTGGGCAATTGATCTTGGATTATCACCAGATAAGTCTGCTCAATGGTCTGCGGGGAGATGTTGGATGAGATGGGAACTGAGTTACTGCAGAGAATTCCTTCTTGAGTGCTAGCTGGTGAGTCTTGCCCATATGCTCAGGGTTTAGCTGATCACCATATTTGGGGTCGGGAAGGAATTTTCCTCCAGGGTGGATTGGCAGGGGCCCTGGAGGTTTTTCGCCTTCCCCTGCAGTGTGGGGCATGGGTCGCTTGCTGGTGGATTCTCTGCAGCTTGAGGTCTTCAAACCAATTTTGAGGATTTCAATAACTCAGTCCTGGGTTAGGGGTTGTTATAAAAGTGGATGGGTAGGGTTCTGTGGCCTGCCTTGTGCAGGAGGTCAGACTAGATGATCATCTTGGTCCCTTCTGACCTATGAGTCTATGAGTTCTTGGTGTGCAAAACCTGGCCTTTTGGGGAACACATGAAAAACTGCACATTTCTGGTAATAGGATCTTCTTAAAATTTGTTGAATATCTAGCTTTGTTTGACCCGCTTATGAATGAGCATCTTCACAGGATTAAGGACAAGGAGATGCATGTACATTACCTAGGGAAAGACACATACAGAATGTGCTTATTCAGCTTCTATCCAATGCCATCAAAAAAAAAATCCTGGTATCTGCTCGTGCTGCAAAATACTTTTCGATCATTCTAGATTGTAGATTGCAAGCTATGTTGAACAAATGGGCCATGGTCATTTGGTTAATGGATAGGCCTACTTCAGAGAGTGAAACTGAATCAGTATGCTTAAAGGAATATTTCTTGGGATTTGTGCTGCTTATGGAGACAGCTGGAGCTGGTATGATAGAAACTATTCTTCACCAGTTAGAAGAGATGTCGCTGCCTATAGAAAACTTGTGTGGTCAAGGCTACGACAATGGGAGCAATATGAAAGGGAAAGAAAATGGTGTCCAGCAAAGAGCCTTTTTTGTTCCTTGCAGTGCACATTCATTTAATTTGGTTGTTAATGATGCTGCAAAGTGTTACTTGGAGGCAGCCGCCTTCTTTGGTTTAGTTCAACGTGTCTGTTTGTATTTCTCAACCTCTGCACGTCGCTGGGAAGTTCTATCATGCCACGTAACTAATTTCACAGTTAAACCATTGAGCGAAACAAGATGAGAAAGTTGAATTGATGCCTTGAAACCTCTTCGCTATCAGCTTGGTGACATCTGTGATGCTCTGATAGACAGACATCTATGAAGACACTACTCTAACAAGTTCATCTGGCAGCGTCACGAGTTGATGCAAAGGATCTTACAAAAGCTATGTCTAGTTTCAAGTTTCTTGTTTCTCTTGTTTTGTGGTATGACATATTGTTTGAGATCAACAAGACTAGCAAACAACTTCAGGTGAAAAAATTCAACATGTGACACCATTAATCAACTTGGAGAAACCAAGACATTTCTTGTGGGCCACAGAAGTGACGCAGGCTTTGAGAAAACATTGGTAGATGCAGGTGAACTTGCGGAGGAGTTGGATGTACTGGCACTTTTTGAACCAGATCCAATCCGTATTAGAAAAAAGAGGAAGCAGCTCACATATGAAGCAGATGACGAACCTATTTATAATCCAAAAGAAAAATTCAAAGTGAACTTTTACTTTGCAGTCATTGACAACAACAATAAATTTGGTTGAAGAAAGATTCACATTGATGCAGCAAATTAGTGTAGTATTTGGCTTCATATATGACGTTTACAGTTTTGTAAAACACAACACCAAAGCAAATTATGGAACATTGCTTGAATCTGGAGCAAGCTTTGCAACATGGTGAATCCAAAGATATTGATGCCTTTGACTTGTGCAGTGAATTGCAAGCTATTGCAAGACGAGTCCAAAAGAGTGCATCATCGCAAGATGTATTGAACTTCATATGGGAAAATAAGCTGACAGATAGTGTCCCTAACACAGTTTACTGCTCTTTGCATCCTCTTGACTCTAGTTTCTGTGGCCAGTGGTGAGCGAAGCTTCTTGAAGCTCAGGTTGATAAAAACATACATGCGAACATCAATGTTGCAACAAAGACTTGTTGGGCTATCTACCTTGTCAGTAGAACATGACATTGCTCACAGCATTGACTTGGAGGAACTTGTTTCTAAATTTGCTAAACTTAAAGCGTGGAAAAAATAAATTCTAAATTATAACATGTTACTCTGTGACAGTATATTGTGTATAATGTATGTGATTTATTTTAAGGGGGAAGGGGGCGGGGGTGCAAGGTGGAAGTTTCGCCTAGGGCGCAAAATATCCTTGCATCGGCCCTGAAGTTCACCTGATTCAGGCCATTCATTTCTCAATATTTTCCCCAAAACCTCACTCACACTAGAAAATTCTAGGCTCCATAACATAGATGTTTCATCTTGACTGGACTAAGATATTTGGGAAGTCCACTAAATGTTTTATGCCCTTGGTAATGCAGACAGAAATGCAGACACTGTACTAGTTTGTTTATTTATTTATTCCCATGCAGTTTTTATCAAAGTGAATCAGAGTCTGCCTTGATACCTGTTGTTATTTAGTCTGGCTGTCAGTATCTGAATATCTTAAGAGCTCAATCTACTGCTTCAAACCTTCTTTCCATCCTAGACATCTGTACAACTGCTACCTTAAGTCTTGTATACACATGTCCAGAGCACTGCTCTTTCAGTTTAGCATCTCTATGTGATACTTATTTTGGGAACCTTTGTCTTGTGGTCCTTTGTTTAATTATAATTTTTTAGCCTACCTACTTTGGAGTTCTGATAATTGTTAAACTTCCACAACTAGTAATATGTGGGGGTAATTGTCAGAAAGATTACTTACTAGTAACTGTAGAATAAATATATATATATATTCTTACTGTATTGCCTGTAACTATTCAGACTATCTGCCCACATTCTCCTCTTCTGAGAGTTCTCTGCTATGAGAAGTTATAGTTTACTAAAAGGAACTGAGATGGTTGGGATCATAACATGCTTTTATAACTGAACATTTTTGTGTGAGGGTGCCTGTGCAGCCCAGTGAGCACTACTTGTGTGAAATTCCAAAAGCTCAGCAGTACTGGGGCACCTATCTATAATGGTGAATATGCAGTGGTAATACAGTCAAAAACTACAGTTACTGGTGAGCTTCCTTCTTGTATTAAGGCTGTAAGTACCATTCTGTGCCTGGTTGGAACCATAGCCATTCAGATTCCTCCTTTTGTATTTTCCCATATTATAATGAAAAGTAAAGCTAAACTCACTGTACTGTTTTATTTATTTATTTACTAGAAAATAGCAGTGTGAAAATAACACCAACAGGAACCCTAATATTCAGACACTTCAAATACGACATGAGTGGAATTTACACTTGTTCCCTCGTTTTTAAACCAACCGCAGAGCAGACTGAAAAAAACTATTTGCTCAAATATGTTATTTATGGTAAGAGATAAAAACAGTTAATTTACAGTACAAAAACATTTTTTCTTTCACTTTTAAAATGTATGTTGATGTTTTGAAATTCTGATAGGCCAGCTTAATTTAATTTGAGTAGTGTTGCAGAATTCTGTACCTCTTTCAGTAATTTGCTGTTAATTGTCACTTACCAGAGAATTCATGGACTGTCATTTTCAATGCCTTAAAGGAAATTTTCTGGTCTTTTGATTGAGAAATTAAGCATAGCTCTCTGCTTTTAAAAGAAAACATAAAACATAATTGGAAAGTAGAAGATTGAAAAACTGGGTGGGTGAAAATTCTTAAAAACTATGCCAAAGTAACTTCATTTCATGCTGAATTATTCCTTTGGAGATTTATTTTAATGTCTTTTTTTCCTTTTTTTACCTCCTATTCCTGGGACTTCAGGAGAGTCACTGGGACACACTTTACACCAATGTAAAGCTCTTATTCAGTTTTGTTTTTACAGTGTTGTCAAGTAAGTCATGCTCTTCTGAGTGAATATTGTGTAATGAAATATAAAGTGTTCGCATTTTTTATAGAACGTGCTAATTCTGCTTCACTATTCAGAGTAAATTTTGTTGCATGATATAGCAGAGTGCCCCCTGATTCTGCTGAAATACAAGTATTACAGATAAAATTATATTTCTTCATTACCAGTTCCCCTTTTCTTCCTTTAGGGTCTGATTCTATTCCAACTGAAGCCAATAGCAAAACTCCTTTTGACTTCAATTGGAACTGGGTTGAAGCCAGTATTATCTTAGAAACATTGAGTAGAACAAAATAGGACAAATTAATTCCTGCTTTTAAATTCACCTGAATTTGGCCCACTATCTCCAGCCTTAAAAAAGAAGTCTGATTGTTTTAGTAGTTTGTCAACTTGCTGAACAAAGCTGAAAAGGGGGAACTTCTTTTGAATTTTATTTTTTCATGATCAAAATACTGAAGAATTTATTGTTCCCAGCATCTATTTTCTAGTGTTATCTTTCAGTCTTGTTACAACTTGCTTGTTTCCCACAACAAGGCTCCAATCTAAATGTCTGAAAGAAAAATTATTTTTATAGAAATGTACAGGGCTTCCAGATTATACAGGACCTGGGCACAGAAGCAGATGTGGTCTCCCAATTTACAGGAATAATTTATATATAAATGTATTAAAATACATGATGATATGGCTTAAAAAATTCAGAATGAATATGGGATACTGCATTATAAACAAGCAGTGAACGGTCTAGTGAGTTATCTCTAAATGGGTACCAGTACACCATCATGTAGTCTGTATGGCATTGTTTTTTAACCCGGCTACCTGATTTCTCTACTGTCTCCACATTCTCTTTTTCCTTGTCATGTACTCCTTGTATCACTGATTTTTCCATTCTCCTTTCTCTGTAACTTCATTCTCTATTGCTCTGATGCCTCCCTGCTTATTTTTCTTTAGCTTCCATTATTTCTCTGTCTCCTTGTGATCCATCCATTTAATCTGTGACCCCTACTGTCGTCTTGACCCCCTTCACCATGTGCAATACTGTGATTGTGGGGAGCTAGGGGAGCTAACTTTAATTCAGTACAGATTGCAGCAGAAGAGACTCTCCTCACCCCCCTCTGCCATATCAACTATTCAGCAGGACCAGCAGAGAGACTGATCTAGAGGGATGTGTTGCTGAGCTCAGTTGTTAGAGGTCTCTTGGATCTCATTTTGGGGGACAGGAATCAATCTTAAAGCCCTTTAAAATAGCTTTTTTGGTTCTCACTAGAAGGTGCAAAATACTGTATTATAATTATATATTATTAAATGCAATGCCTGTGATGATAAATTGCACCTCATGTTGTGTCTTCTGAAACTGCTATTATCTTTGTTACTTTATATTTTTAAGCACTTCTACTATAATCTCTTCATTTCTTGAAAGTGAAACAAAAATATGTTGGGGCTTTGTCCTTGTTAGGATATGTTTTGCAAAATGAAAGGTGATATTTATCTGTGGAAACAGGAATGATGAATTATAAAGTATTTTCCATTGTTCTCTGACACATGAATCCTTCATTAAAATTTCAATGGGGATGTAAATCAATTTTGTATATGAAATACACAAAAATACTGTCTTTTTTAACTTAACCTTCATGTTTAAATGTGCATCTCTCAGTATCTTGTATTTTCTTTCATCTGCAGCTTATTCTGATCCTAATTTTTACTATGAGTTTACAGCCCGGTATCATGCAGCACCTTGCAACAGTATCTACAATATATCTTTTGAGAAGAAGTTGCTTCAAATACTAAGCAAACTTGTCATTGAACTTTCTTGTGAGGTTACTTTACTCAAGTCAGAGTGCCATCATGTAAAAATGCAGAAAGCAGGTCTACAAAATGAAATCTTCTTTACTTTTACAGGTAAAAATTATTGATCTTTTAAAGACTGCTTAGTGTTTTCATGGTGAAGCAAAGTTTATTTCATGGAATATCTTCACTATTCCTATTGAAAGCATTTTATGTGTTTAATTCATAAAGAATTATCTAGATTGCAACAAAATACATAAAAATAATTTATGTGGTAAATCCATGTACAAATTATGAAAATTCAGATGTCTGACTCCAAAAAATATCCTTCACAATAGCCCACAAACCAAGTTAGGAACTTTTATGCATCTATCCACAGACACAATTATTTAGTTGGTCTTATCATAGAGTGAGATTTTGATCCCTGAGGCATGCCCACACAGGGAAGTAAAGGGATATAATATGCCTCCTTCATATATTGTGAGGAGCAGTGCAGTGGGAGAGCAGCTACTGTGGGGCTGTTATTCCCCCTCCTACGCATGTGTGTGGAGGAAGGGAGGCTATGGTTGAGGAGTTAGCAAAAGCATTCCACTGTTTTCCCTCCCCCCCCCCCCCCACCACTCAGCCCTCCGGGGAAGTAACCTGTGCCAGGCCTGTGTGGATTGTTTTCCCTGAAGCAAGGAGGGACCACTGTGTGACTGAGAGTCACAGTACTGTTCCTGTTCTGCTCCTGGTGGCAAGGTTTGTGACAAAGCCTTAATAATTTGCTTAAAAGTCTGCTACTGTTCTTATCCCCAAATTAACTGGGTGTGAGGGATAGTAGATTGAAGGGCCCTAAAGCACAAATTGAGGTTGAAGAATCCATTCCTCTGCCTCCAACGTGCTTCAGCATAGTTGTGTTGGAGTAAAATCATTTTGCTGAAGCTTTACTTGATTTTCCATGATTTGGCATTGAGCTGTGGAAATAAGAGTATATTACATCACCTTCAGGATGTATATTTTTATCAGGAAAAATTGTCAAGAATTTGCTAGGCTACCTAAAACTATCACCAGGAGATGAGAAAATGATACCTATCCTAATTGATTCCCCTTCTTTGGTCCAGGCTCCAAGCACATGGCCAAGAGGAGACTTATATAGCGTAAAGTTACAGCTCCTTCAGGGGCATTACAAACAGCCCCTGCAGAACACTATGGAGATACAAGATGTCGCCAGTGGTCAGTTCCTTTCTTGTTGCAGCTGACAAAGGAGCTTCCAGTGGTTGCTGTGCTGGCTGGCTGCTGCAGTTGTCATGCATATCTTCTAATTTGACAGCTGTCCATGTAAATTTTCCTTAAAATTCAGTGGACAATTGAATCCTTTAACAAAAGAAATTTTGTTCAGTATCACTCCAGGTGGCTTTCCTAATCCTTACAAATGTGTATCAAAAGAAAATAAGACTCAGAGGGCTAGATCCTCAAAGGTGCCAAAAATTAGATTCTGAAAACCCCCTTGCAGCTGCTGCCTAACCCTCTAGGCTCCTAAAGTCTCTGTGTGCCTAGCATTCTGCTAGTGGACATGTGTAAAATCTCTTACATCCCAGTGGAATCTGCAAATTAGGCATTCCCCACCTATCTCATCTGCATCATGGTCCAGTTTGTGCCCATGGAGGAGGAGATGGTAGTTGTGCCTCCTATACCCTGTAGTCAAGTGGTTAGAGAACTCTCATATAAGATGTAAGAGGCCTGGCTACAAATCCTTATACTTCCTGATGTGGAGCAGAAGCTTAAACCCAGATCTTCCCTTTTCTGAACCCTGAGCTATGCAGTATTTTGAGGTGAAACTCAGTCTCTCTTCCACTTTTTGTAAAATACATAATTATTCACTGGCTCAAGGAGACAGAGAATGACTGACCGGTTATGGTAATCTCCTAGAGTATAGGAGACCCATGTTCAAGTCCCTGTTCAACAGCAGGCTGAATGAGGTTTTGAACCTGTCTCTTCCCTAGTTGAGGTGAATGCACTAACCACAGGATTGTGGGAAGGGCGGGCAACAGGTCCCACCACCACTTTTTGCATGAAAGGACTGCCTTGGTTTAGGCACCTAACTCTACGAGAATGTTTAAGCAGAGGGAATCTCAAGCAGAGGAACATGCCACAAGTTAGGTGGCTAAGTCATTTTGTGGGGTGATGCTTAGGCCCTGCCACCATCCCCAAAATTTGCAGTTGGGTAGCTTAGGCAGCTCCCTACTCAGTATGCTGGCTTTTGTGAATCCCATTCTTAGGCCCCTAACATGTCCCTTATATTGTATAAGGAACCTGGACAGCTAACCTTGGCCTGTGGAATGCCTTAGGCAGCAGGGACCTAAACGTTAGGCATTGCAGCACTGAGTCTAAGTCTCATTTGAGACTTTGGACTAGATCCACATTCTTTATTATTCCCGGTGTGGGGGGGAGGGGGAAAAAGAAAATAAGAGGCATATTGGATCTAAGAAAAGAGTTTACTCAGTAGGTTTAGACTTTCAATGTAAAGGATGCCTACTTTCATATTTTCATCTGTCTTATTGATCAAAAACTATATGAGGCTTGGCTTGAGTGAAGACTCCTCTCAATATAGGGTATTTTTCTTTACACTTTTTTCCTTAAGAATGTTTACCAAGTGTCTGGCTGTGCTGTCAGTAGATGTAAGATGTCAAGGTAGCTATATTGGTCCCTACCCAGATTTCTTGTTGAGAGCTCAGTTTTCAAGAGGGATCCATTATGCAGTCTATTCCAGTCAAATGCCAGTGTTAAATGTAAACTTTCATTTTGACAAAAACAGCGAATTTCATAGGATTTGTCCTGAATTCCAAATCTGCCACCCGCCTTGCAAATGGCAGATTTTAGTAAATGCAGAAGTCAGTCTCTGTATGGTCTCAGGGTCAAGGAAATATAACATTCTTCCTGACAAAGAACACTTGCTTAAACAATCTGAGCAGAAAATACAATACCCAGCATGGGTAGTCCGTCAAAGACTGTAGCGTTCGAAAGAAAAAACACTAAATGTTTCACCAAACCAGTCATTAATAGTTTACTGTTTTTTCTCTTCTAAATCTGAGTCATTACTAGGGGGAGTTTAAATTATATAACCTAGATATTTAGAGTTCTTAGCTATTGTCTAGACTACGTATATAGGACTAAGACAACATGCAAGTCTCCTAGACCAGCGGGAGCTGGTGTTAGAGTTGCTGGGGCCGGAGGCCAAAGCCCAAGCCCCACCACCCAGGGCCAAAGCCCAAAAGCTTCAGCCCTGGGCGGTGGGGCCCAGGGTTACAGGCCTCCCGCTTTGGCGCCTGCACCCAGAGCGTTGGGGCTAAGGATTTGGCTTTGCCTCCGTCCCCACCCGGGGCAGCTGGGCACAGGCTTTGATCCCCTGTCCTGGGGTTGTGTAGTAATTTTTGTTGTCAGAAGGGGGTCATAGGGCAATGAAGTTTGAGAACCCCTGTCCTGGACTGTCTGAGGCTTATCAAAATCACAGATGGTATGATCTCTTATCCGAGATTAAGTGGATCAAAATGTGCAAACAAACCTGTTGTGAACTTGCAGGTGTTCAGAGTCTTGGAACATATTTTACTAGATTTAAGCAGCTTCTAATACATATTTCAGAAATGTTTCCATTACAGAGCAATGTTAAGCTGTTGGTAAAAGGAGTTCAATTCATACATTTCATATTCTTGACTTGGCAACTTGCTCCCAGCATTTTACATTAGAGTAGCACTTCAATCTCTATTTAATTAATATTTCTTCTGGCCCTCCATCATATTGAGTTGTTAGTGCTTGTTAATCTCCCAAGAATGTGGATCTATACAGGCAGATGATTTCATGAGTGTAATTATTTGCCTATATGGATCCATGCTTCTCACCATCCTTCATGTCAGAGTTGTATAAGGATTCCTGAGAAAATGAAAGGAACAGAGTGGTAGCTAGGGCTGCAGTCCATTGTTATGCATTCAGGCTCAGGCATTAGGCACTTATACCTATAGAGCATGCATGTTTCACAAGAATGTAGATCCATAAGGCAATCATTTTTGAAGAACTAGAGTTGCTGAAGTAATCCTTGTTATATTCTACTGTACTATTAGTCTTTCACTAGAAAGGAACTGATCATTGGAAGCACTAGGGATTATCATGGCTTTTCATCAGGGAAGGCTGAAGAAGTTCCTTGTAGAAACAATTGATCAAAACTTTGAGCTTTTGGAGGTCCTGCCTGGCCACACACTCAAAGCATCAACCCAAGAGTGATATATTAAGACCTATGCCTTAATTAAACAGCCACTCCAGTTAAATAATTCTCAAATGGATTACTCATCTGAACTGAAAGAATATTTACAACATTGGTAGATTTCTAAGATTACTAATTTCCTAGAGATCAAAATCTGCAAATAAGTATTGCCTCCAATTACACTTTTTTAAAAAAAGAGATATCAAATAATATTTAAGTTCACCATGTTCTAATTATATGTTCATGAGAGGAAAATTCTGATTATTTCTTTAAGACAGTATTACTAGTCAGACATCTGAACATGCAAAAATTATTTTCTGTGTAGCTCCTTCAGGCATAATCAGAAATGTAATTTTATAAATCTGAAAAGAAACCTTTAAGTATATTTTTGGGATACTAGCAAGTTTAATGTTGATTTCAGTGTATTTGTTCCTTTGTAATGTAGAGTATGTTTTGTTACAGTTTCTTCTTTAGATACAGAAAAAACCAACAATCCATGTCAGCAAAAGAATTGTGATACTGCTAAAAGATTAAAGAAGGTACTGTAGATAAATCAAAAAGCATGAAGACCAGCAAAAATAATCATTCAACTCTTTCTAGTGCCAATAAACTGATCTAAAGAATGAGTGTAATAATTAAAAATATTAACGTATGTGTAAATGGATGTACCAGTGAGCACTTACGTGTAATTTACCACCTATTAATATTGTTTAATTTTTGGTTCTCCGTGTGAAAGAGGGTGAATTGCATTGTGGCTTTATTTGGAGAACAGGCTGGAGCTGTTTGATACCAGGTGGTGAAATAATTACACAGAGGTAAGATACTGAGTGCAAATAGTAAGTAGTAAAACAATCAGAAGAGGTTTGAATGTAAAGTATTTTATAAATCTGACCATAGTTTCCAACAAAGCATGTCTGTACATTTTTTGACAGTAACCTTGATGTTGGTGTGTGGCTTACCAGGACTTTAAAAAGTAAAGTGCTACAGTAAGATAGAAAAAGTTAAATATTGCCTTACTTGATTAGTGTATTACTTATAAGATGTAGAGGACATTTTTCAGAACTGTAGACTATTGAGCTACATTTCAGAAGACACACATTTTTTTTTCGTTTTTTGTGTCTTAGAACAAAGGTTTTTTATCAAACTAACCTTCACAATTCAGTTATTTGAGATTTTCACTTCATCTGAGAAAAGGAAAAATGAGTTTGTACATTTTTTGTATCATTGATATAAACAGAAAAAATCTTAATATATTAGAAATTTGGGTGTATCTATTCACTTTTTTTCCCTAGAAGATTTTGTGAAAGACTGGAGAACTGGTAGGATTAATAATATCAGAAAAGCAAGCAAATGAAACAAGCTTGAGATGATTTAGTCATTCAGATTATTCAAAAAACTCTTTGGACAATGGATCTGTGCCAGTTTATACTGTCTGAGGATCCCTCCCCCCAACCTTTTAATATCTGTTTATCCAAAATGCCTGAGAAACACTTGGAGAAAAATGTCTGTTAGAAATTCAATATCCTCTAGCTCTTTATGTGAGTGCTGAAAGAACTCATAGTCCATGTCCAGGTTCGCAAATGAGTCCTGCAGCAAACCAAGAAATGTTAGACTTGACATTCCTGATAGTTCTTATGCTAAAAAACCAAAATGTTAAAATAAGTCCTTAGTTCATGTATGCGTCACTAGAAAACAACAACAACAAAAAAAAAGGTGGGAGGAGCGCACAACCCAATATTTTTCTCCTTTTGCAAGTCACCTTTAAAGCTTTTTCTAAAGCTTGGGTTCCATGAGTATAACTGAAAGTGGAATTTGCTCTACGGAATTTGGAAAGGTCACTTTGTTTGTTTATATTAAGAGTTAGCTCCAGTTCACCTCACAGACTCCAGAGAAAAAAATGATTTAAGGCCTGTTCAAGAGAAGCACTCCAACCAGTCAAGGCAACAGTAGCAGTTATCACAAAAAGGTAATTCTGCTTTGGGTCTACAACTTTGGAATACAGTAAATGGCCATGGTCAGCAAACAAGATAAGGTAATCATTCTTAAAATATGGTCACTTTTAATTTCTTTTCCATTTACTGCCAATTCTCAACCAGGGCTACTCCATTAATAAGATGAGATCGCTTTGGAAAGGAGAGAGAAGAATAGGGGTTTTCAGAATGTGCAGACAATTAAAAGCTCTATGTCTTTAAAAATTAGGATAAAAGAGAAGTAGAGCTTGACATAGAATGTGAAATTTGTTTGCTTACTGTCCCCAGAAACAGTCAGAAAATACAGTACTTTATATTTCAAGGGAACAGTAGATTCCTAGGGCCATAAACAAAAAGAAAAGATGTCAAATAGGAAATACAGATCAGAAAATGAAGATTTAAAATGTGGCTTCCTATTACCTTAGTCACCCTCAGTAAGGAAGCTGATACTACTGCAACACTGAGGTCACAGGAAAAAGTGTGGTGGAATTTATTGGATTTGATCTTTGCAAGGACTGACATCCTCAATTAACTATGTTTTAAAGGCTTGAATAAGGCTGATTAAGGAAATCCACAGCCACAGGCAGATCCTCAAATCCTTCTTGTGAAGCACATTTCCTTGTGCAGCAGTATACTCTTCAAGCTTATTAAGCTGTACATGATGCTATCACATTGATGCCATCACATTATCACATGATCCCCAAACTGAAGAGCCAGAGCCTAAGCACAGGTTTATTGTGTCTGACTAGGAGTCAAATTCTGCCATTTGACTGCACACACTCAAATCACGACAGGCCAGATCCTCAGCTGGTGTTAACTGTTGTTGGTCCACTGAAGTCAATGGAGTTGCATCAATTTACATGAGCTGAAGAGCTGACACAATGACTGAGATCTATACACATACCTCAGGACAGAATGTAGTCTTAGACATTCTGGGCATTCATCCAAAGTTCCTTTCCTAAGTGGTGGAGTTGGAATTCCATTATTATCACTCTCACCTTCATACACATGCCATACTTTACCAACTGGGCTAAACAGCAATGTGCCAAATTCACTGACATGAGGGGTTTTTGTTTTGCTCCTTAAATTTGCAAAATTTGGGACACAGTTTGAATGTTATTACAACCATTCTATAAATTTGGTCCTAACACAATATTATCCAAATACCACTGGCAAGAGGTTAAAGAAAAGTAAGGTTTATAAACATTACAAAAGTGTGTCATTTAAACATCGTCTTGCTATCTTAACTACACACAATTCCTTAGTATCAGGAACCTTGATTTCCTGGTAAACTGTGGTAATGCAAAATCTAACAAAACTGAAAAGTTGTTCCAATTCTAATCTGGCAGATTTTTTTCAAGATTTATCCATTCCAGATGAGAATGGGCTTGTCTATAGAGAGTTAGTATGCAGCAAGATGGTGAGAAAATCTACTAACATGCCAGACCCTAGCTTAAGTGTGAACTCTGCTACCATGCACAAACAGTTACATAGGTCAAAAGTTCCATAGCAGTAGATAACAATACTGCAGGGGTAGGCAACCTATAGCATGTGTGCCAAAGGCAGCATGCGAGCGGATTTTCAATGGCACTCACACTGCCCGGGTCCTGGCCACCGGTCTGGGGGCTCTGCATTTGAATTTAATCTTAAATAAAGCTTCTTAAATATTTTTAAAACCTTATTTACTTTACATACAACAATGGTTTAGTTATATATTATAGACTTATAAAAAGAGACCTTCTAAAAATTTTAAATATATTACTGGCATGCAAAACCTTAAATTAAAGTGAATAAATGAAGGCTCGGCACACCACTTCTGAAAGGTTGCTGACCCCTGTAACAGTGCATGATAGCAGGGTACACATAACCAGTAAATGCACAGCAAGCTAGTGTTCCCATGTTCCCTTAAATATAAAGTACTGTATTTTCTGACAGTGTTTCTGGGGACAGTAAGCACACACATTTCACATTCTGAGTCAAGCTCTATTTCTCTCCTTTTACCCTAATTTTTAAAGACATAGTGCTCTTCTTTGTCTGTGCATTCTGAAAACCCCTGTTCTTCCCTCTCCTTCCCAAGGTGATCTCATCTTGTTAAATGGAGTAGCCGTGGTTGAGAATGGGCAGTAAATGGGGAAAGCAATTAAAAATTACCATATTTTAAGAATGATTACCTTATCTTATTTTGCTGATCACTGCCATTTACTTTATTCCAAAGTTGTAGACCCAAAGCAGAATTATTATCTTTTTGTGATAACTGCTATTTTTGCCTTGACTGGTTGGAGTGCTTCTCTTGTGATAACTGCTTAGGTAGCCCATGTTCTAGCAGTCAAAACCACTTGGACAAACCTTTCAGCATTGTTAGAGAGAAAGAGAGACAGAAGCCAATAGCTTGGTGGTTAGGGCACTCAGTGGGGATGTGGGAGACCCAGTTATGAATCCCTTCTCTTGCCTGATGCAGACCAGGGACCTGAACCAACATCCCAGGTGAGTAGGCTAACCACCAGAACATGTTTCAGAGGAGTAGCCGTGTTAGTCTGTATCAGCAAAAAGAACAAGAAGTCCTTGTGGCGTCTTCGAGACTAACAAATTAATTTGGGCAAAAGTTTTCGCTGGCTATAACCCACTTCATCAGATGCATGGAGTGGAAAATACAGTAGGCAGGTATAAATACATAGAACATGAAAATATGGGAGTTGCTTTACTGAGTGTGGCCGGGTCAGTGCTAAAGAGGCCAATTCAGTTAGGATGTATGTGGCCCATTTCCAACAGTTGACAAGAAGGGGTGAATATCAACAGAGGGAAAATTTACTTTTTGTCATGCTAATGAGGCCAGTTCAGTCATGGTAGATGTGCCCATTCTCAACAGTTGGCAAGAAGGTGTGAATATCAGAAAGAAAATTATTTTTTGTAGTGACGGATGCCACTCCCAGTGTTTATTCAGGCCTAATTTGATGGTGTCAAGTTTGCAAATTAATTCCCGTTCTGCAGTTTCTTATTGAAGTCTGTTTTTGAAGTTTTGTTGTTGAAGAATTGCCACTTTTAAGTCTGTTATGGAGTGTCCAGGAAGATTGAAGTGCTCTCCTACTGGTTTTTGAATGTTACAATTCTTGATGTCTGATTTGTGTCCATTTATTCGTGGGTGGGTATTGTAGTTTTAAGAACGCTTGATAGAGGTCAGTTTGTCTCCATCTGAGGGATTGGAACAAATGCGTTTGTATCTTAGGGCTTGGCTGTAGACAATGGATTATGTGATGTGATCTGGATGAAAGCTCGAGGCATGTAGGTAAGTATAGTGGTCAGTAGGTTTCCGGTATAGAGTGGTGTTTGTGACGTTTGCTTATTTGCACAGTAGTGACCAGGAAGTGAATCTCTTGTGTGGACTGGTCCAGGCTGAGGTTGATGGTGGGGTGGAAATTGTTGAATTCCTCAAGGACCTCTTTCCCATGGGTCCAGATGATGAAGATTTCATCAGTGTAGTGCAAGTAGAGTAGGGGTGCTAGGAGACAAGAGAACAACACGTCCTCAGCTAAGTCAGCCATAAAAATGTTGGCATACTATGGGGCCATGCAGGTAACCATAGCAGTGCCGCTGACTTGAAGCTATACATTGTCCCCAAATCTGAAATAGTTGTGGGTGAGGGCAAAGTCATAAAGCTCAGCCACCAGGTTTGCCGTGACATTATCGGGGATAGTGTTCTTGATGGCTTGTAGTCCATCTTTGTGTGGAATGTTGGTGTAGGGAGTTTCTGCATCCATAGTGGCTAGGATAGTGTTTTCTGGAAGATCACCAATGGATTGTAGTTTCCTCAGGAAGTCAGTGGTGTCTCGAAGATAGCTAGGAGTGCTGGTAGCGTAGGGTCTGAGGAGAGAGTCCACATAACCAGACAATTCTGCTCTCAGGGTTACAATGCCTGAGATGATGGTGCATCCAGGATTCCCAGGTTTATGGATCTTGAGTAGCAAATAGAATACCCCTGGTCAGGGTTCTAGGGATGTGTCTGTGTAGATTTGTTCCTGTGCTTCTTCAGGGAGTTTCTTGAGCAGATGGTGCAGTTTCTTTTGGTACCCCTCAGTGAGTTCAGAGAGTAATAGCTTGTACAATGTGGTGTCAGAGAGTTGCCTACACCAGAACATGTACACACTTCCTGACCTGCTCACCTCTGGCTGCTTTTTGTGAAAGGTAACAAGTCTTCGGCATGCTCTGAGCACACCTGTGGGATCGAGTTCTACTGGTGGGATAGTAGTTTCCTCACTTAATTTGAGAATCCCCCTTTGGAGCATCTGGGGGTTTGGCTTGACCTATAGCTGTGACCATCTCATTAGCTATGTGGTCATGCCAGTTCTTAGGCAGCTTTGAGAATGCCAGCCAGTGGAACCTTAAGTGCCTAAGGGGTTAGGTGCTAGATGAGTGGTGGTTTTGAGAATGTTAACGATTCCTAAGGATGTGTCTTCGCTGGAGCTGGGAGAGTGCCACCCAGCCTATGTAAGCAGACATGCATTAGCTCTGCTAGAGCTAGGGTGCTAAAAATAACAGTGTGGATGTTGCAGCACCGGTGGTGTCATGGGCTAGCCACCCAGGCATTGAGTGGGCAACTGCAGTTATCTGCAAAGGCAATTAAGTGCTTCTGGCTGTTAGGTGCCTAAATTTAATTGGAAGTCAATAGGACTTAGGCTCCTGATTCCATAAGTCATTTTTGGAAAAAGGATTCTGAAATCACAGTCATTTAAGCACTTTTGAAAATTTACCCATGGTATTTTCGCTAAATTATTGTCAATTTAGAACAGATTTGTGTTTATAAATATTTCAACTTGTTCTATCCCATGTACATTACCGTGCATTTGGCAACACCAAATTTCTTCTGTCATTATGCTGCTCCTTTTCCAGGTTGTTGACTTTTTAACAGGCATCTATATTATAGAGAGGGCTGGTATTACCCGGTTGTCTGACTCTTCCCATTATAAGACCCTGTGTTCAGTTGCTCATTACTTTGCCAAACTTTAACCATTTGGATTTTCCACATTGGATGTCTTTTTTGAAATTTTTTGGAAAGTCTCAGCCAATGTGATTCAGAGACCAGAAGACAAGGCAGAGTCCAGCATGGTATCAGGCCAAGGTTTCTGTAGTTGCCCAGACAAATTCCTGGCACAACGCCTGGGGTTAAGTAGGGACACTTGGCCAATCAGAGAGCTGCAGGGTACTGTCACTCTGAGTCTCATGGGAAGTACTTCCTGAAGCATCTCTTCTCCACAGTGCTCCCTGGCTATGCCTTTACAAGGCCTTCTGGTGGCATTATGGGAATATTAGTTGCTCCAGGTTCTGTAGGCCAGGGTTCTACTCCCCAGGTCCTTACACTGTCAAGCAGTCTGAGTAAAGTACTACCTCTTCAGCTGGTGTATCATGCAATGCTTTATTGACAAACTATCACAAGAGTAAATTCCAAGCTATCCTAGCATGGGCAGTATTGGATACTGTAGATATGGCCTTCAGGGCAATGATGGCAACAGTTATGATGCATCACTCATTGTGGCTGTCCTCATCTAGGATACTTAAGAAGCAGCAGTCCATGGTGGAAGATCTATCCTCTGAGGGATGCTCTTTGTTCTACAAGACTGATGAGGCCATGAGAAATCTCAGGGACTCAAGAACTACCTTTGGATCCTTAGTGTTCTACACCCGGCCTTCAAGCAACAGCAGTTCAGGCACACTGTGCTTCCATTGCATGAGAGACAGCTTCCTTGCTACCAATATAGGCCTCCTGAGCACACTAGAAAGAGGCAAAGGTTTTCGAGAAGGAAGTCCTTGGGTGCAACTACCACTCTGTTCTAGCACTCTCCTGCTTCCCCAAGGCAGGAAATGTGACTGTGTCCAAGGACAGCGTACCTCTTGTTTCTTAGCCTCTGATATCTCCCCGCTTCCCTTCCTTGGCAACCATCAGGTTCATTTCCATCACACCTGTTCCAACAACATCTCTCATCATGGAGTGTTAGATATGGGTAGAGATCTTCTATATGATACAGTTCCTTTCTTTCCTGCTACTCACCTCATCCTCCCCATCTGTATTCAGTGATTCCCCTCAATAGAGAGCCACAATCCCATGTAGCTCTCAGTGAAATAGAAGAGGTGCTACCCCATCAAAGAGGGAGAGGGATCTATTCAAGATACTTCCTCATTCCCAAGAAGAAAGAGGAACTCTGGCCAATACTGGACATCAGAGACCTGAATGTTTACATCAAGAAGTTCAGATTCAAGATATCTCTCACTTTGATATCCTTTGTCTAGATCAGAAGGACTGATATACTGCCCTTAATTTCCAGAATGTGTACTTTCACACTGCAATACCCCCAGCCGAGAAATGCTACCTGAGTTTCACTGTAGGCAACAACCATTGCTGATGCTAGGTTTTACCATTAGGGCTTTCTGCATCATCAAGGGTGTTGATCAAGTGTTTGGTGGTAATAGCCACCTACTTCAGAAAAATAGACGTTAAGGAATTTCCCTGTCTAGATAACTGGTTGGTCAGAGATGGAGCACCTGACTGGGATGCAGAAAACTCTGGCAGACAGCCTCAGCAGACACTTGGCCAGAGAATACAAGTGGAAACTACATGACTTGGTGATGTGAAGTATTTTTCAACAATGGGGAAAGTTGTTGTAGAATCTCTGTGTCTGATGAGAACAAGAAATGCCGGCGTGCTGCTTCTAATAGCCCAAGGCCAGAATTCCAAAAGGGATATGTTTCTTATCCCAAGCAGTAATAAACATTTCCACTCTTACAGCAGGTCTTGAGAAAAATCAGGCAGCACAAAGTGACAGTAACCCTAGTAGCTCCCATGTGGCTAAAACAGTTCTGGTTCATGGCATTCTCCAGGTGACTGCGCACCATCTGTATTCAGATACCATCAGACCTCTTAACTCAGGACAAAACCACTTTCTACCACCCCAATCCAACAGTTCTCCAGCTGGCAGATTGGTATTTGGGTGGACAACAAACTTAGAGCAATTGTGTTGTGCTGCTCTATAGTCAGACCTTAGCAACAGCAGAAGAGACTCTACAGAGAAATGCTGTACAGCAAAATGGAAGAAGTGTTTCTATATGATGCCAGGATTGACAGCTATGCCCAGAAGGTTCCAAGATTTCAGCTATATTTGAGTCTCTCTTCTCTGAAAATGTTGGGATTGTCACTCAGCTCCTTACGAGTGCAATTGGCAGCATTTAGTGCTTTTCACCCACCGGTGGACAACAATACAGTCTTTATCCATCCAGTTACAGAGAAATATATTAACGACCTTGCCAGAGCCTTTCCTTGTTGCTGATATGGGATCTCAATATAATCTTTGCGACTGAATGAATGCTCCATGTGAACCCTTGGCCTCATGTTCCTCCAGTCATCTGTCTATGAATGTTGCCTTCCTTGTTGCAGTGACCTCAGCAAACAGTAGGAAAGCTGGAAGCCCTTATGGCAGACCCTCCGTATACAGTCTTCCATAGTGATAGTTTCCCAAAGGTTACATCTTACGTTTATTTGGAAGGTGATCTTGGAACTACTATCTGAAGAAGGCCATCCACTTACCTGTCTTCTACCTGAAATCACGTGCCACCAGAGAGGACAGGACGCTCCATTCTCTGGATGTCTAACAAGCCTTGGCTTTCTACCTATAGAGGACAAAACCCTTTAAAAGATCCCCTAAACTATTTGTCTCCTCCACTGAATGTATGACAGGACAAGCTATCTCCATTCAGAGTCATTCTGAGTTGCATTCTGTTTTGCACAACTGCCCAGGAGGGTGTGAGAGCACACTCAATTAGAGCCCAATCAGTTTCTGTAGCTTCACTACAGGACATCCCTTTTCTAGAGAACTGAGGAGCCACAGCATGAGACTCTGTGTATGCCTTTGCAAGGCATTACACCTTGATGCAGGCTCAAGCAGCAGATGGCTCCTTCAGCAGAGTATACCTTCTATCAGTGCAGGGCTTTTCACACCCTCCTCCTCAGTGAGTACTGCTTGTGAGTCACCTCGAGCGGAGTAAACATGGGGACCATCCCTTGAAGAAGAAGAAGAAAGAATGCTTCCCTGCTTCCCTTCTGCTTCAGATAAGTATCTTAAGGTTATTCATGGTAGAGAAGAACAGGAGAAGTAATTGGTCCACATCACTGCTTATACCATAAGTTGGGAGCAAGAGGAGAAGAGCACAGGCACAAACCAATGGACACTACTAATGAAAATTCTTCTAGTTTCAGGTGCATGGAGTGTATGCACGCCTCACCCAGGGATTACGAGGGATTACATCTCTCAAAACTCCAGTTACACCCAGGGATTATCCAGATATAATACCTCTCAAAACTCCATCACAACGCACAATCAACCTGTGGAATTCCTTACCAGAGGACCTTGTGAAGGCCAAGACTGTAAGAGAGTTCAAAAAGGAACTAGATAAATTCGTGGATGATAGGTCCCTCAATGTCTATTAGCCAGGACGGGCAGGAATGGTGTCCCTACCCTCTGTTTGCCAGAAGCTGGGAATAAGTGACAGAGGATGGATCACTTGATGATTACCTGTTCTGGCACTGGCCACTGTCGGAATACAGGATACTGGGCTAGATGGACCTTTGGTCTGACCTAGTAAGGCCATTCTTATGTGCTATACAAACTAATCATTCTTTACTTATTTGTATGTTTTTTAAGATGTGTAGTCAGTATACATATTCCATGACCCATCCACCATTCCTACTTCAGAGTCTTCAGATAACAGGTTTTTGAAGTGGTGAAGGAACTGAGGTATACCTTTTTATACCTTCACCTGAGCACACAAGGATGTGAATGGAGCGTGTGCCACCCCAGCAGACAGTGCTGACTAGAAAGATCTCTGGTGCATAGGCTGTAGATGTGTAACCACCAGCTGTGGAATACAAATACAGACTACGCATCTTTAAGAACATCGCTTACTGTACAGTTAAGTAACCCATACACATACACACGGCACTGAAAAAAGGCTCACTTTGATGGTCATTGCTACTTGGAGCCTATAGACCATGGAGTTCCACCTGCTTTTCAGTTCTGAAATTGATTCATTAAGAGAAAAAAACATTTGTTACCTAGAATTGGATTTCTGCGAAACCACTCCAGCAATGGGAATAATCTCCCGTGTTATATTTGACAGTTACAATAGTGTAATTTTTTTGTAATTTGCTTCATTTTGGGGAGATGTTTGCATTATGTTTCTTGAACAGATGACCTGTCATGGGTGAGAAGAGCATTTGAAGTGTGATTCATCCTGTACGTCAGTAGTTGTGTGGATGGAAGACCCATAAGTCTATTTTGCTGATGTCGCATCATAGAAATCCCTATTATAATATAGGAAAGACTCAGAGGGGTAGCTGTGTTAGTCTGGATCTGTAAAAGCAGCGAAGAGTCCTGTGGCACCTTATAGACTAACAGACGTTTTGGAGCATGAGCTTTCGTGGGTGAATACCCACTTCGTCGGATGCATGCACAGGACTCTGCTGCTTTTATAGGAAAGACTGTCACTCATTTTTAGAATGTTTTTGCTGGTAATGTTTACTTTTTCTGACTCATGACAGCCGTCAGTGCCTATCAAACCTCTGACCACTTCCACAGAAATTAAAATTCACAATTATAGTAGTCTAAATTTAAAATATGATAGACTAGCCAGCCAGCTCTGCCCCCCATCAGCAATAATCAATAATGACAGTAATGCATCTGTCAGATCCTGTACCTTACAATGTCTCCCACCTTAAGTACACTAGAACATTTTTTTTTACTTATTTTTGAATAGAGGATTTAATAACATTTTTGTTTTACTTTAGGCAAAAGACCTTATAGAGAGATTTTTTAACCAACAAGTGGAAGTGCTGGGGAAACGTTCTGAGCCCTTACCTGAAATATACTATATTGAAGGTACTCTGCAAATGGTATGGGTTAATCGCTGCTATCCAGGATATGGAATAAATGCTCTGATACATCCAGATTGTCCTGATTGTTGTGGTATGTGATAAATTTTCAAATCATACACATTATTTCAAGATAATTTTCACTTTGATTGAGCTCTATATATTGTTTAACTTCAGAGTAGTCATTCATACCCACCTTATGGTATTATCCTGTCAGCTCTCTCTCAAGCTAATCAAGATTGACCTGTTTTACCATTTTAGACTGATGTTTTCAAGGAACACTGTGATACTACAGAAAGCGGTCTTGATGATTTAGGGCTTTTTTATCCACAGTGCATTTAAGTCAATGGTATTTGGATCAGATCCTTAGATGGCACTCTTTCTTGTGAGTTAAGTGGAACGAAAAAAATGGCTAACTGCTCTTTGTTGTTACTAAAGGCCCCTATGACACTCTTTGTAACAGCAGAAGTATTAACACAGTATCTTGGTCAAGTTACAAGTTTTGTAATTACATTTGGTTTACTTAAATTCCTTCTGTAGTTGCAATTGAAATTATGCCACATTTCCTGTTCTAAATAGTATGTAATGTGTAATACACTCTTACATAGTTGTTCAAGCTTCACCCCAGGAATGGTTGAAATTTAAGTTGTGGATGAAATGATCCAGGTGAATAGCTTTCATATCAGTAAGTTAAATTTGTGTAGCACTTTTTGATCCATCAGAATGTAAGGTGTTATACTAATGTAAGATCTTTATCATCAGTGCTGATCATTTAAGTGAAGCTTCCTGGTAAAGCTAATGAATTTTGCAAAGAATATGTGCAAAATCATTAGAACAAAACCTGGAAAATTAATGCAAAATTTGAGGAAAATATTTACAGGGATTTTTTTAATCATAGGAGAAATTAGAAAACCAAAAATTAAAGTTGGAAAGGTGAAAGGTTAGAAGCCTTCCTTGCCCTCCAGTTTTTCCCAGCATAGGGTGCATATTTATAAAAAAAACCCTTTAGATTTGTAGAATGAGCACGCAAAAGAGACGATTCTAGAATATACTGGAAGGAGAAACAAAGAATGGGCCAAATATTGCTCACTTTATTCATACAAGTTCTCTCACTGAAATCAGTGAGATCACACACTTGAGTAAAGTGACCAAGGTTTGGATCATCATTTTAAAAAGTTACTTTGACTCTAAATTGTTCTTAGATTGTTTTCCTTAATAGTGTTCAAATTATCTCAATTAGACACTGAGGCTGAAATCTCAATAGTGTGGTGTAATGCAGAAGTATACAGAAGAACAGAATAAAGCTGAACTTGGTCTTTTGGTGAAGGCAGTTTCCTGCATAGCTGGAGAACAGGGAAAGAGAACGTAGCCTTCAAGATATAATCCAATCTAGAGACTTTTGTTTTAAAAAAAGAAACAAAGATTATGCAAGAAAATAGAAAACATAATGAAAAGACCCTAAAACTGCAGGATCTGCAATATATTTGCATATGAGATTTTTCTATTAGCTCTGTTTATGAGAAGTAGCTTATACCATGCACGGAAATTTCTTACATTTCTTCCAAAGGAATGTAGTGAAACATTTGAAAATTTTACCTATATCCATAACTATAGTTTTACATAGTCTTGAGGAAAACTACAGCTCTGGGAGTACACCTCTACCTCTTAGGAAGGTTTATAGTATACAGTGCTCCAGTTCTATCATGAATTCACTTCCTCTTCCCTTTTGCAGAGGCTAGCTCCCATAAACACAATAGTCCTAATAAGCCCTTGCGCTCTGGGGCAGTGTAAGGGCTGGAAATCATAGAATCATAGGACTGGAAGCGACTTTGAGGCCATCTAGTCCAGTCCACTGTACTCATGGCAGGACTAAGTATTATCATTATTATCACTAAGTAAGATCATTCCTGACAGGTGTTTTTCTAACGTGCTCTTAAAAATCTCCAGTGATGGAGATTCCACAACCTCCCTAGGCAATTTATTCCAGTGCTTAACCACCCTGACAGGAAGTTTTTCCTAATGTCCAACCTAAACCTCCCTTGCTGCAATTTAAGCCCATTGCTTCTTGTCCTATCCCGAGAGGTTAAGAAGAACAGTTTTTCTCCCTCCTCTTTGTAACAACCTTTTATGTACTTGAACGCTGTTATCATGTCCCCTCTGTCGTCTGTTTTCCAGACTAAACTAACCGATATTTTTCAATCTTCCTTCATAGGTCATGTTTTCTAGACATGTATTCATTTTTGTCGCTCTTCCCTGGACTTTCTTCAATTTGTCCACATCTTTCCTGAAATGTGGTACCCAGAACTGGACACAATACTCCAGTTGAGGCCTAATCACTGCAGAGTAGAGCAGAAGAATTATTTATCGTGTTTTGCTTACAATATTCCTGCGAATACATCTCAGAATCATGTTCACTTTTTTTGCAACAGTGTTACACTGTTGATTCATATGTAGCTTGTGGTCCACTATGACACCCAGATTCCTTTCCGCAGCACTCCTTCGTATGCAGTCATTTCCCATTTTGTATGTGTGCAACTGATTGTTCCTTCCTAAATGGAGTAATAATGGAGTGGGTCTCACCACTGTGGCACTTTTTGCTGGCCATCTTGGGAAACAGCGCTCAGCCCTTCCAATCTGCTTTCAGCTAGCGGTGTCATGCCTGCTGTCACCGCTGTCTCCACTCTTTGGACCCGCGTCGCTCCCCAGACCGCAGCTTCCTCTTCTGGGCACAGTCCTCTGGCTATATCCCCCACTCTGGTATCTGCCCCATTCCAGGGGACCAGCAGTCCTTAGTCTGTCCACTTGCCAACTGCAGTCTGGATACCAGCCACTCTCCTCATTGGCAGGTGAGGTGGGGGGGACCAAGGGCCATCTGCTACTCTGGGTCCTGACGCAGGGACCCTATAGCTGGCAGCCACCTACTGTCCTCCTCCAACTTGCTGCCTATTTTCTCTGGGCCACTTCCCCCGTAGCCCTAATGCCCTCTCAGCCCTTGTAGCAAGGCCCTAGCCTGGCAGTGGTTAGCCAGCAGCACACCTTCACATTCTGCTTCTCCTGCCCAGCATTGCTCTATCTCTGACACTTCTTCAGGCAGCAGTCCTCCTACTTGCCTTCCAGGAAGAGATTGCCTTCTACTGTCCACATATATGGCCCTCTCCAGCCCTTGTTGGCTGCTCCAGCAAGCCTTCCCCCTGTTGGTGGGCTCAGTAAACCTTTTTCTGATTTGTGGGTTCCGCACAGCCTCCCTGGTGCTGCTTTTAACCCCTTCTTTTCCCTGTGTGGGGCAGCCGCCCCACCACAGGAGTACTTTGCATTTGTCCTTATTGAATTTCATCCTGTTTGCTTCAGACCATTTCACCAGTTTATCCAGATCATAATCCTATCCTCCAGAGCACTTACAACCCCTCCCAGCTTGATATCGGCCACAAACTTTATAAGTGTACTCTCTATGCCATTATCTAAATCACTGATGAATATATTGAACGGAACTGGACCCAGAACTGATCCCTATAGGATCTCACTCGTTATGCCCTTCCAGCATGATTTTGAACCACTGATGATTACTCTCTGTGGAACTGTTTTTCAACCAGTTTTGCACCCACGTTATGGTAGCTTCATCTTGGTTGCATTTCCTTAGTTTGTTAATGTTGTTGTCAGCTCCTATGTGGTGCATGCTAAAAGATTATTATAATTTTGATAATTCAAACAGATTTTGTTCTTAGAAATATTTTAGTTATGTTGTGTTACAATTTTGAGTTAAATCTCAAGGTCTTGTCTGCACATACATTTAGTTTGTGACGTGCTGGGGTGTGAATCTACCTCACGTTAGCCTGCTGCTTTGAAACGTAGATTAAAGCACATTAATGAACTGTTAGTATGCATCAATAGAGTCCGTATGAACAGTTAGTGTGCGGCAGGCTAGTGTGGGGTATGTTCACATCCAAGCTGCCCACAAACTAAATGTTTGTGTATATAAGCCCCAAGAATAACTAGTG
The DNA here is from genome assembly GCF_025201925.1 of Gopherus flavomarginatus. Lineage (NCBI taxonomy): Eukaryota > Metazoa > Chordata > Testudines > Testudinidae > Gopherus > Gopherus flavomarginatus. The sequence goes on along the minus strand of NC_066618.1, from coordinate 106,805,100 downwards.
TCTGGATTCACCAGAAGTTTTGATTCCCACTAGCTCAACCAGATTCCCCAACATTTTGTTTTCCACTCTCTTTCCAAAGCTGAGCACCCTGCCTTGAATAGAAATATCTGTTCTTCCTAACACACATTTCTTCTTCCCTTAATATAGATCCAAGCAATGTTTTTGTCTCAGCCCCAGATTTGAAGCCCGTTTCCTTCCCAGTCCTATTTGCTCTTCCGCACATCAGAAACTTCCTCTTTCCCCAGCCCTGATGAATGGGAGAACAATACTAATTTTCAAACACTTCCTTTTAGCTGCCTTGTTCCTTATCCTTCCTGCAGCAGGCAGCACTAGCACATGATTACATACTGGTGCTAAGTAGCTGCTATATATACCCTATTACCTCACATCAGTTGGGATCATAGCATTGACTGTATGAGGTTAAATAAACATCAGGGAGAAGCTCATTCTCTCTGTCTCTGGGTTCCCTACAGAAATAGGCCTTCCTCCTGAGCCAGTTCCATTTACCTGCTGGTACCTTCAGGGGGCACAAAAGCAAGCTTTCTCTTATGATGCAGCCTACTTGGGAAGGGCAGCATTCAGCCCTGAAGAAGGGGCAGAGTCCATCCTTCACTCAACCCCTCTCTGCTGACTGCCTCCCATTCAGAGCTTCTGAATTTTGAGTGGACTCCCAATAATTCTGTGGCTACTCCCTGTAACTGTCCCTGAACGCCCTTCTGGCAACACACTTGAATCCACAGATCTTCCTTTAGCCTGCCCCTTGGTAAAACTGATCTTTTCATTTCCCAGGTCCCCAAACAACATACATATAGCCATTACAAAAACATGACATTGCCTTCACAGAGGCCTACTGGCTGGCCATAAAATCTTTTTGATTAGTAGTTAGCAATTAGGAGGTCCACACACATCTCCCTCAAGCACTACTGTCATAAACAGATAGCTAAGGGTTAATGTCTCTTTCACCTGAAGCACCTGACCAGAGGACCAATCAGGAAACCGGATTTTTTCAACTTTGGGTGGAGGGAATTTTGTGTCTGAGGTCTTTGTCTGCCTGCCTGCTTTCTCTGAGCTTTGGAGAAGTAGTTCTGCTTTCTAATCTTCTGTTTCTAAGTGTAAGGACAAAGAGATCAGATAGTAAGTTCTATGGTTTCTTTTCTTTGGTATTTGCATGAATATAAGTGCTGGAGTGCTTTAATTTGTATTCTTTTTGAATAAGGCTGTTTATTCAATATTCTTTTAAGCAATCGACCCTGTGTTTTGTCACCTTAATACAGAGAGACCATTTGTATGTATTTTTTCTTTCTTTTTTATATAAAGCTTTCTTTTAAGACCTGTTGAAGTTTTCTTTTCTGGGAAATTTCAGGGAAATTGAGTCTGTACTCACCAGGGAATTGGTGGGAGGAAGAAATCAGGGGGGAGATCTGTGTGTGTTGGATTTGCTAGCCTGATTTTGCATTCTCTCTGGGTGAAGAGGAAAGTACTTTTTGTTTCCAGGACTGGGAACAGAGAGGGGGAGTCACTCTGTGTAGTTTCACAGAGCTTGTGTCTGTGTATCTCTCCAGGAGCACCTGGAGGGGGGAAGGGAAAAAGGATTATTCCCCTTTGTTGTGAGACTCAAGGGATTTGGGTCTTGGGGTCCCCAGGGAAGGTTTTTCAGGGGGACCAGAGTGCCCCAAAACACTCTAATTTTTTGGGTGGTGGCAGCAAGTACCAGGTCCAAGCTGGTAACTAAGCTTGGAGTTTTCATGCTAACCCCCATATTTTGGACGCTAAGGTCCAAATCTGGGACTAAGGTTATGATAACTACATTCTATGGACCAAGAGAATAATTGCTATACTCATTCTAACCATCCATCAGTTCCTCTCTGTTGCCAGCTTGAGCACTCATGAAAACTATTTTAGGGTTGATATATGTGGAGTTCTGTTCTCAAATTACTTTCTTGACATTTTTTCAACAGCAGACTCTGGTTTGAGAAGGACAATGCTTTAGTTGCTGTTGAACAAGCTTGCATTTTAAGGGATATCACTGTTAGCTAGCCTCCTACAGTAGGGCTCTGTGGAGGCAATGCCATGAAACTACAAAAGGTTATTTAATTTATTAGAGGTAATTCTTATATTCTGAATGTATTGCCATCTCAGGGCCACAGTCATCCTCTGTTAACATAACTTCAAGGCCCACCTCCAAGTAAGACTTTTGAGGTAGAGAGTGACTGAAGGGCAGTTAGAGGAGGCAGAGTATTTATGCCCTTGGAACTTGTAACTGCAGACTACTACTCAAAATTTGTTTCTGAGGCTACGTGGGTAGGCATTCTTAATGAGTAGTGCTATAGAGACAGTACATTTGAAGATGAGTTACTTCTGGTCAGTAAAGCCTTTCTGTCTCTTGAAGGGTAGATTGATTTAAATCAGTTGTTCTCAAGGGGGGTAGCCAGAGATCTTCCAGGGGGTACATCATCTCCTGTAGATATTTGCCTAGTTTTATAACAGGCTATATAAAAAGCACTAGTGAAGTCGGTACAAACTAAAATACAATGACTTGTCCATACTGCTCTATGTACTATATACTGAAATTTTAGTACAATATGTATATTCTAATTTATTTATATAATTATATAGTAAAAATGAGAAAGCAAGTATTTTTCAGTAAAAGTATTCTGTGACACTTTCGTATTTTTATGTCTGATTTTGTAAGTAAGTAGTTTTTAAGTGAGATGAAACTTGGGGGTATGCAAGACAACACAGATTCCTAAAAGTAGTACAGTAGTCTGGAAAAGTTGAGAGCCATTGATTTAAATCATGATTTAAATCAACAAGCTAGAAAATTTGATTTAAATGCTCAACTTTAATCTTATTTTTCATTTATACTAAAGAAAGATTCATTCTCATTCGTTGTTAAACACTGGAACTTGACTTGTTGGGGAGATGGGGGTTGCTGGTAAGTGAAAAATTCCAGTTAAATAAGAGGGAGGAAGCTTGGTTATGGGAAGGGGCTGGGGATTGGGGCACAGGAGAGGGTGTGGAGCGCTGGAGCTGGATGGTGCTCACCTCAGGAGGCTCCCCGCAAGCACGGCATGATGCCTCTGCCTAGGAGCAGCAGGGAGGCTAAGTGGCTCTGCGAGCTGCCTCTGCCCCCAGGCATTGTCCCCACAGCTCCCATTGGCTGAGGTTCCCACACTCAGCACTCCGAACTTCTTGTGGCTGTTTCTCCACCTAGGAGCATCAGGGATTTGTCGCTGCTTCCAGGGAGCTAGGTAGGGAACCTGCCAGCCCTGCACCAACTGGACTATAAACTGGACTTTCAATGAAGATCAGAAATGTCAGTTTATAGAGCTTTCCAGTTGGTAAAGTGCTGGATAACACAGCTTTTACTAGATTGGCTCTACCTTAAATTTGGTACTGTTTGTTAACAAGGAGGATAAACTGTGTCTATGCATATCTAGTTAAGCAGTTTGTAGCTTAACATTCTTTTATTCTGATTCTTAATTTTTACACTTTTAGAAAATGGTGAATGATATTTCTTATTTAGTATAGGATTCATTTTTTACTCATGATTTCTGTTAACCTGCATTTGGATGCAAATTGTAATACAATTAAAATGCATAAAACAGCATTTTTTTCTTATGGAACATTACCTTTAAATGTATTGGACACATAAGAAAAAAAATTTAATAAAGCCTGTTTTGCATTTAAAACAGATGTATTAAACAAAGGAAGTATTCTCTGTAGTTAGTGAATTGAATTGGTCACCATGTCATTCAAGATTTTAGAACTAGTAGATCTCATCCTCTCACATACAGTTTTTAATTCAAGAAAGGAAGAGGAGAACAAGCTTTGCTGCTTTTTCAATTCCCTGTCCATTTCTTAACTTTGAATGAACTAATCGTTTAGCTCTGAACTTGTTGAATAAGCTGAAATAAAGAAAATAGTCTCTCTGCACCTGCAGAAGATGTCACTTCTGTCAGAAGCTACTGTATGCAAGTGCTTTTCTCTGAGTGCTTGTATACACGTTCCACTGTTGGGGTATGTGTGCCCGGTGCATTCAAATCAGACACTTTCAGTCATCAGCACTGTGTGGAGCCATGCATGTGCCCTGAGTATTGTTGTGCCTCCAACTGTGGGAATAAAGAGCAGGGCTGCTCCTGCTGCCTCTCAGTTCCTTCATTGTCTGAGGCTTTGATAGCGTTCCCAGTGATGCCTCTTAGCTCACAATTTATTGCCTTGCTTATCAGCAGCTTTTTTGTAAATAGATAGTGCTTAGTAGATAGGTAGTTTAGTATTAGTTTTTAGTAAGAGTTTATTTTGTTCTTTTTTAAGAGGAGGCTATTTTCTTTCATTTGTCTCCTCTGGTGGTACTCCTTGTGATGGGGCAGGACTCACCACTTCAGCACCTTCTGCTCGCTGTGCTGGGAATTAGCACTTGGTTGCCGGTGCACCTTCATCTAGTGGTGTCTCACCACCATCACTTCTGCTCCACCTCTAAGGCCTGCATTGCTCCCCGGACCGAGACATCATCTTCTGGGAACGGCCCTCCAGCTGTCTCACTCTGCTTTGGAACCAGCTGTCTCTAGTCCATCCACTTGACGCTGTGCCCTCCTGCAGCCTTTGGTCTAGTCCCTCACCTCAAGGGGTAAACCTCAGTCTGAATACTGGCCACCCCCTCTGTGGCAAGTGGGGGAGAAAGGGAGGGAGAGCTTGCCCACTACCCCAGGCCGATCCAGGGACGCTATAGCTGGCGGCCATGTGCTTCCTCTCCTCCAACTCCTGCCACCTATTCTCTGTAGCCCTAGCACCTTCCTGGCCCTTTGTATCAAGGGCCTCAGTCTGGCAGCGCTCAGGCTGGAGCTCCCTGTTGCTCCCCTGACCTTGCCCAGTACTGCTCTATCCAAGGTACTCCTCTAAGACAGCTAGTCCTTCTCCCTTGCACTCCAGGGAGAGACTATCCTTGCTCTGTTGAGCAGCCATTCTTATATGGCCCTCACTGGCCCTGATTGGCTGCTCCAGTAACTCTTCTCCTGACTGGGTCACTACAAGTCATCCTCCCATTGGTTGGGTTTTGCGCAGCCTCCCTGTGGCTGCTTTAACCCTCCATATACCTGTGTGGGGCAACCCCACCACACTCCTGTACAGATTAGTTGTCTTGGTACATAAATCCTCAGATTTCAAAATTGCTTGACATGTGAGGCAGTAATGTCACTAAACGACAGACACACTAGGTGTCTGATCTGTCTAGTGCTAGATGTGCTATATTGAGTTGGTTTGGAAAAGAACCTGAAAGAGCTGGAGAGTCCTGGCTTAAGATTTACCTCATGAAGAGGTTGTTGGCCTGAGCTCTGATCCTGGTATGCCCAGGGCTGATCGTTCTGATTATGCCTCCTCCAGAAGCATTCCTGCAGCTACCTCATCTTCAGTTGCTGTTCTGTCGCCAAAAGACTGCCTCTGACAGAAGGAGGAAGTCCCACAAAACTTCCAGAGAGGAGGCAGCAATCCATCCCTGGCCCTTAAGACTTCTAGCTTTTTAGAGCATATGGGTAGCTCAAAACCCAGGAAACGCTCCTCAAGAACCATGTGGCTCTGAACATCATGCTTCAGCAAGAGGTGAAAACTTGCTTTATAAGCTGTCAGGTACCAGTCTGGCTGATTGAAGAGGACAGGTGTCACTATCTCAGGTTCTGTTTCCAGGGACTCAGTATACAGTGATATCAATGACTCTGGTACTGATCACCTTGGTAGCAATGAGGCCAGGCCCAACGATTCCATCCCTTCCTCCAATACTTACAGCCCTGACACCGATGCTATGTCCAGTTTCACTGTTGGCACAAATTGACTATTGTACCAATCTTATCAGTACTATCTACTCCTTGGGCCTGCGTAGCAGCCAGAGATACGTTGTGTTCATTGGTCCCAGACACACTTCTGCTTGTGACCCAACAGGTCACACAGCAAGCAGTGGTTTCAGTATCCACCTTGAGTATCCACCCGTGAGACTGTCACATCTGAGGGCACCAGGCAAACCTGCTGACATCATCATCCCATCCCAAGAGCTGAATGACTGATATGCTGCTCTTGGGCTACAAGTTGCCAACTTTCATGTGGTTATCCAATTAAGCCATGGAAAATATAAGATTTCTAGTTGGGGTCTGCTACTACCAGTACACAGTTCTTCTTTTTAGTCTCTCATCAGGTCCCAAAGTTTTTACAAAATGTATGGTGGTATTAGTAGGTTCAGTTGTGGCTCATCCAGCTGAGTCTGAGAATAAACAAGACAAGTCGACCCTGTCTTTCTACCCACCCCCTCCCATCCCCCCGTAGAAAGAATCAAGTTCTTGAGACATTCTTAACTCTCACTGCAACAGCCTATCTATCTCCGGAGAACTTCAGTCCATCCTATGCAGTAATTTGCAGGTTCATCCTTGTGATTTTGCCTTAGATTGCTAGGAATCTTGGCATCTTGAATGTACGTGTGACTCAGCATGCCACCACACTTTACCTGTAGTACATGCAAAGCTGGTTGAAGTCTATATTGGCAAAACAAATATCCTTTGGACATGGCAGTTTATGTACCTTTCTGAGTCCTATTATCATTAAGGAATAGATGACTGAAAAATGTGTGCAAGGGAGTTCCCTTTTCTCCCTCTACTTCCACAGAAAACACTAATAATGGATGAATCCACTCTGGGCTCCGGAGCAGATCTGAACAGAGTGTAAACTCAAGGTCAGTGATTTTGCCAAGAAACAGCCCTTCATATAAACAATGTAGACCTGAGAGCTTTTCTTCATACCTGCAAAGCACAGTTGCCAACTTTCATGCGGTAAATAAGCACCCCAGCTTTCACACTGAGCCAAAAATCAAGCTAATCCCATTTCAAAATGAGGCCAAGACAAGCCAATCCTAAGAACCACAACACTCCATGTGACTAGATCTCCCTGGCATGCAATCTGAGAATGTGGTGGGCCCACTGTTCACCTGACTCTCTTCTCCCCTTGGCCCAGCTTGCCCTCCCTTTCCCCTGCTTGCCGGGAGCTGATCAAAAAAAAGAAGGAACAAGCTACAAGCCAAATATTAGCCAAGAAGCAACTCACAAGCCACATAAGGCAAAAACAAGCCCAATTTCATGTTGTGAAGGCCAAGACAATAACAGGATTAAAAAAAAAACTAGATACATTCATGGAGGATAGGTCCATCAATGGCTGTTAGCCAGGACGGGCAGGGATGGTATCCCTAGCCTCTGTTTGCCAGAAGCTGGGAATGGGTGACAGGGGATGGATCACTTGATGATTATCTGCTCTGTTCATTTCCTCTGGGGCATCTGGCATTGGCCAGTGTTGGAAGACAGCATACAGGGCTAGATGGATCTTTGGTCTGACCAGTAGGCTGTTCTTATGTCAGTGCAGCCTCCTATAATCTTATCTTTATTCTTGGATGCAATTGCTGAGACCCAGTCAGATTTTGTACCCCAATCCTTGCAGTCTCCACCTCACAGCATGGATGCAGATTGGCTGAATGTATCAGAAATAAACAGTTTGCATAGATTTCAAAATATCCTTATTAACAGGAGGAAGGCCTGGCATCATCAACTGCCTCCATCCAAAGCGCAGGTACAAGAAGTGTTGAGTACCTCCTGGAACTAAAGAATTTGGCCTATCAGTGAGCTGCAAGGTCAACTTCCAGCAAGCTAACTCCACCATTCGCCCTCCTATTCAGAGATGTTCTGTTTTCTTCATCCCTGTAGTAGGAAGACATATAAAAGGCCTAATAAGAGTTTTATCCACCAACAAGAGAACAAGTCCCTGTGAGGACTTTAACTTAGTCCTCACAGGCCTTATGAGACCGCCCTTTGAACCTTTGAAGAATGATAGGCCATTTCATCCCAGAGGATTTCTAACTGGATCTCTTCCTGTATCTGTACTTGTTACGAGTTGTTAAAATAGTTAACACCATTACCAAGTATTATTGTGCATTAAACTGGAGCCCAGGCTGCCACTGTGGTCCTTCTGAGGTGTGTTCTCCTCATGGACATTTACAGAGTTGCTACATCCATACGTTCAGTCAACATTATGCCATAGTGAAATAATTGAAATGACAGTTCTACAGTCATAGTTTAAGTAGACCGCAGTGAGTTTCCATCTCCAAAAGAGAACAGCTTGGGAATCATTGAAATATAAATGTGTACAAGCACACAAAGAAGAATAAGAAGAAACAATGATTTACAACATTCACTGTGGCTCTTTGAGATTTGTTGCAGGTATACCGTATATACTTGTTCATAAGCTGAGTTTTTTTAGTAAAAAAGGGAAGAACCAGAGAAGGGAGTCAGCTTATGAATGAGTATAGAGAGGGAGAGGTGGGACATAGCCCCTCCCCCCAACAGAGGGAGCAAGGAGCAGCAGCAGAGCCAGAAGGAAAGAGGCATGGCCAAAGTCTGTCTGCTTCTGGCCATGCTGCTCTCCCCCCCAGCCTCCAAAGCAGCTGCAGTTCTGGGGCTGGCAGGCTGCAGTCATGCTGCCTGGCCCTGCCCCCCAGAGCAGGCCGTGGTTGTGCCCCCTGGCCCACTGGAGCACACTGTGGCCATCCCGACCCGGCCCAGCCCCCTGGGGCAGGCTGCAGCTGCGCTGCCCTGTCTGGCCCGCCGGAGCAGGCTGTGGCCGCGCTGCCTGGTCTGCTGAACCAGCTCCACTCAGGCCAGAGACATCCTCCCCAGATAAAGTGGGAAGGGGTGGGATGGGGAGAGTGTGGGGGTCCTGGGCTAGGGGTGGGGTCATGTGGAGAGTGGTCATAGGGGTTACTCCCCTGACTTTCAGCTTCTCCCCCCACAAAAAATTTCCCCACTGGTTGTTGTCCCAGCCCATCAGGGTAAGCAGCTGGTGCACCGGGACACTTTGTTTACTTAGGTTCACCTCCGTGCCTGTGGACGCTCGAGGTAAACACATCATCTTGGCCCGTCAGCAGCTTATCCTCATGGCCCGGGAGCCAAAGTTTGCTGACCTCTGAATTATAGGGTCGGCTTATGAACGGGTCATAACAAATTTCCATTTTTACTTATCCAACTTGGGAGGGTCAGCTTATAAACGAACCGGCTAATCAAGTATATACGATATATATTCCATGACCCACTTACCATCCCCGTTACAATGGATTGTATTGTTACTAAGATTCCGGTGGTGAAGGAACAAGAAGGCAGTTGGAGCAGTCCTGCTCTTGCTTGGAGGTATAAGAGTACTTATGGTGTATGTGCTGACCCACTTGGTACTGCTAACCAAAAGTCTCTTGCTTGAATGTACTGGGTGCATAGACATCTCAGTGGAATATATGTATAAAACATATCTTGAAAAACCGTGTATTGTACAAGTAAGTAATTTTCTTCCAGGTGCTTAGCCAGTGACTTCTACCAGTTCAGTGGTTTGATTTTCTTTAAAATTTCAGTAATGTGTATACTGTTTGAGTATTACTTTATTTGAATAATTATAAGATGTTTTGGTCTTAACATGGTATCGGAATTTCAAATTTAATTTTAAACAGAGTTTTTAAAAAAAAGAAAACGATTAATTTAAATAAAAACCCATTTTTAATCAATTTTTATCCATCCTGGTTTCATATTTGTATGTTTAACGTATTTTAATTTGCAGATTTGTCATATTAAGATTATAAAAATCTTAGAAACATAAATTTAATATAATTCCTGTTCATTCTAGTGGTTTAAGTGCCTTTTTAAAATCTTTTCTTAAGGTATATAAAATAAAGCATATTTGAAGGTTAAATAAAATGTTTGAGTAATTGCTTAAACAAACATGATACTCCACTAAAGTTCAATTAACACAAAGTAAGTGTACCACTTTTGTGTCTTCAAAAGACCGTTAGATATAAAACAATTATTTTTGTGTTGGTCTTAAAAACATTCCTGTTTTCATTTTCCTTCAGGAGTTAGGCTACAGATGTAGATGAAATACAGTACCAAAATTCATATCTTTTGTGGGCTCCTGATACATTCCTGGCAACTTGATTTCATCCCATGGGATAAGATAATCAGAAACCCATACTTGATTTATAACTTAGTAGTCTTTGTCCTCATTCATTATCTTTTATAGTTTGATTTCCTGTAGTAATTTGCTTTAATGGACTAGGTACAAATTTAGCTTGCCATTACAATAATTTTTTACAAAATTAAAAAAAAAGAAACTATATCTGAAAAATAATCATTTCAAAGTTTTAAATAAAATTTATTGCCCAAGCAAATATTGAAATAGTACTAAATTGAGGTAGAGGAGAAAATGTCAGCACATAGGATTCAAGAAGAAATTAACATGTCAAGTGCACTTAAAAGTTTGAAGTGTGAAATGGTATATTAGATAGGTACAAATGAAATATATGAGGTGAAGTATTTTGTGGAGATGTTTATACATGAAGGGTGAAGTTAGGCCAGTGGGAATTTATGCTCAATAAGGAAGATTGAGGCAAGTTATGTTTAGTGTAAGAAACTTGGTATCTTTTCCCAGCAGCCAGTTCAGCAAGCAGTAGGCTGTTTGCTTAAGATTTTTTCTCTTTTTCATGCCTTCCCCTAGATGGCAGACTGAGATTGAGCTGTTCACAAATAATTTTTTATATGATTGTTATCATATAACACAGAATTCTCTGGGAGAAGAAGTGGGCAGAGGGCAGTTTTGCTTCTGATGTTGAGACACACTGGGGAGAACGAAGGCTATTTACCAGCCCAGCTGATGTGGAGACTGGGAAGTGCTATTTGCTATATGTATATTCAGGGTTTGCTCTAGGAGACCCATAGAGGTCTCTGAAGGGTGGATACAGAGCTTCACATACCATTTCCATACACACTTCCTCACTCTCCCTAGCAGTGGGAGAAAAATTTGTGACTATCCTGCAGAGAGAGAAGGGCTCCTGAATCCTTCTACCAATCATTGTTACTGTGATGCTGTCCCTTATACTTAATTAATGAAAATGTCAGACAGTCATCATCCTTGATTCAAATACATGTGTAATGTTTGTATAGTGTCTAGCAAAATGGGACCCTGCTCTCGGTTGGGGCATTTAGGCACTACCATAATCCATATAGTTAATACAGTGATTTTTAGGGTTGGGATGAGGGGTCAGTTGCAAGCCTCTCTTGCCAAATGGTGAATAAGCTCTGCCCATTTCTAATGGCATTTGAGAAGACCTCTAAAACTCCTTTGAGTCACGAGAAAGGAACAAGCAGAGTCAGGCAACCCCTGCTGATTGCCACGGGTTAGATGAACCTTGCTAAGGTTCTGTAACAACGGAAATAGGCAGGGTGAAGCCCCACAAATCCTGTTGAATTAATAGGTGTCAAGTAGGATAAGACGTAGTGGACTTCTTTGGGCTACAAAGAGGGGAAGCAGGTATGCTCCAGCTACAAGAGTAGGAGCTTCCCAGTTTCTAGTGGGGCAGCATTAACACCCTCACTGCCCCCCTTTTCCTCTAAAAATGCTATAATTGTCAAAGTATAGTGATGTTCAAGGGAGCCAGGAGAAACACAGACAAACCAATCACCTGGCTGTGATCCTTCTTGCTTCCTCATGATGACTTACGTTGGGGGCTAACATATCCTATACAGGCTAGGGCTGTAGTCAGTCTTTCACTGAGTGTGTACTGATTTCACAGAATGGCATAGCATGAGTTAACCAGTGGAAAAATTCTTCTGCTCATAACACCATCTTTGCACCCCACATTGATGTCTGCTTGTTTGTTGCATTCTCTGTGCATTTGTTACTTTTAAGAACATTTGTGTCCACTAGGTGGAGCTAAAGCAATGTAGTTCAAACATTACTGGGTGTTGACCACTCTACAATCTGGTTTTTTTGGTTTTCAATAGTGAAAAAACTTACTTGGGGTAGAGCAATGGGGAATCAGAAAGTCATACAAACTACTTTTGTGAAGAGAAGAATATCATATTTAATGAATAGATGGCATGTAAAATAGATTTTTACATTTGTCCTTTTTATTTTTTAATTCAAATATTAGAATGTTAGAAAAATCTGATCTTGCCAATTAGTCCCAAGGAAGGGGTTTAAAACATTTTATAATCTAAGCAATATTTTAGATACCATTTAGTTTTTTAAAATATCTTTTGTTCTGTTTTCTCTGTCTGTAGTTGTCTGCAGTCCAGGATCATATAATCCCCACGATGGAGTTCACTGTCTTCAGTGCAACCATACTTTGATATACGGAGCAGCAAAATGTTAGCAGAATATCAGTAGGAGCACATTGCTCTTCAGTAGCTCTGATGTATTTCATTTTAACATAGTAATATCAATAAAATGATTTTAACAACTTGTATGGTGAATTTTGGTTCCATCAATTTGTTTTAAAAAGGAGTATTATCTAGCCATTTTAATAAAATATTAGGTCTTGAACCATGTTTGAGTATTTGATTTTTTTTTAAAAATACATTTAATGTTTATGAAATATGCCAGATTGACCGCTGTGATGACTAAAGCTCTCTAGTTACTCACAAGCAGTGGGTATGTATACTTCCCTACAAGTTGCTTGCCAACGTGCTTCTGTCTTTTTCTAGAAGGACCACCTCTAAGAGTGTACATGTAATTTCATCTTCCTAATCTTCCAGTCCTTTCATAGACTGTTAGAGGACTGTGAGGAGCCCACAGCAGTAGCTCAGAGATGGAGCACACTGGGACACAGATCCAGATTCTGTGAACAATTACCAGGTAAGAAATTATTTCTTTCTGATAGCAGTGACTTCAGTTTCTATGGTAAGTAGGGAGGGGAGTCAGTCATCCTACATTAAATTTCATAAGGATAAATTAGTTCTACAGGCCTGTATGCAATTCCTTCAAAAAAAGTGGCAGTATTTCAATTTAATCAATCAGTCATAATATTATCAGTATTTTTCCTGCAATCTTATGGCCATGCCAGCAGGTCCCAAATTGAACATTAAAGCTCTCTTGGCTCTTAGCTGGAGTAGGCTAAATCTTTAGATAAAAGATATATTGATATCATTTTACACTGGTATAATAGTCAACCTGTGACTAAGGCCTGGTCTACACTATGAGTTTAGGTCGAATTTAGCAGCATTAAATTGAACTAACCCTGCACCCATCCACACAACGAAGCCATTTTTGTCAACATATGGGGCTCTTAAAATCGATTTCTGTACTCTTCCCCAACAAGGGGAGTAGTGCTGAAATCAACATTGCCGGTTCAAATTAGGGTTAGTGTGGACGCAATTCGACGGTATTGGCCTCCGGGAGCTATCCCACAGTGGACCATTGTGACCGCTCTGAACAGCAATCTGAACTCAGATGCACTGGCCAGGTGTACAGGCAAAGCCCCGCGAACTTTTGAATTTCATTTCTTGTTTGCCCAGCTTGGAGAGCTGATCAGCACAGGTGACCATGCAGTCCCAGAATCGAAAAAGAGCCCCAGTATGGACCATATGGGAGGTACTGGATCTGGTCGCTGTATGAGGAGACGAATCCGTGCTATCAGAACTCTGTTCCAAAAGACGAAATGCCAAAACATTTGAAAAAATCTCCAAAGCCATGATGGACAGAGGCCACAACAGGGGCTCAGCACAGTGCTGCGTGAAAGCCAGTGAATCAAACGGACGGTCCGGGACAGAGCCGCAGACATGCCACTTCTACGCTGAGCTGCAGGCAATTCTAAGGGGGGGGGGCGGCGCCACCATTACCCCACCCCTATTCGTGTACTCTGATGATGAGGTACTCTCAGTCGCCATGCCTGAGGATTTTGCGGATGGGTAAGATGATGATGAGGCGGTTGAGAAGACCACACAGCACACCATTCTCCCCAATATCCAGGATCTTTCTCACCCTGACTGAAATACCCTCCCAAGGTGGTATCCCGGACCATGAAGCCATAGAAGAGATCTCCAGTGAATGTACCTTCGTAAATATAAAACATGGTTTAAAAGCAGGAGTTCTTTAATGATTAATTTGCCTTGAGGACTTGGGATGCATTCGTGGCCAGTACAGCTACTGGAAAAGTCTGTTACTGTGTCAGGGGATGGAGTGGAAATCCTCCAGGGACATCTCCATGAAGCTGTCCTGGAGGTACTCTAAAAGCCTTTGCAGAAGGTTTCTTGGGAGAGCAGCCTTATTCCGTCCTCCATGGTAGGACACTTGACCACGCCATGCATGTAGCAAGTAATCTGGTATCATTACATGACAAAGCCTGGCAGTTTATGGTCCCAGTGTTTGGTGGCATTCAAGCAACATCCGTTCTTCTTCGAGTGATTGCTCATATCCATTCCAGTTAGGTGTGCGCGCCGTGCGTGCATGTTCAGTCAGAAAACTTTTTACCCTAGCAACTCCAGTGGGCTGGCAGGTCGCCCCTTAGAGTGGCGCCGCCATGGCGCTCGATATATACACCTGCCGGCCCGTCCGCTCCTCAGTTCCTTCTTACCGCCGTGTCGGTCGTTGGAACTGTGGAGCGCAGCATAGCTGTACTCCACGTCCCTAGCTCTCCTTCATTTCACTATTCTCATAGTTGTAGATAGTTGTAAATAGTTGTAAATTGTAGTTAGTTATTGTTAATTGTAGTATAGTTGTATATTCTTATTAGTGGGTTTGGGCTGTAGCCCTTCCGTGCGCCCGGCACCGGGCCCATGCCTGGTTCGCCGGGGTTCAAGCAATGCTTGGCCTGTAAAAAGCCGATGCCGACCAGCGATCCCCACGACGCCTGTCTGAAGTGCCTGGGGGAATCGCACATTTCAGACAAATGCCGCATCTGTAAGGCTTTTAAGCCTCGGACAAAAAAGGAGAGGGACCAGAGGTTAAGGACTCTCCTAATGGAAGCGGCACTTAATCCTGTGGCCTTGACACAGAGCGCTGGCTCCGCGCCGGCACCGGAAAGACACCCCGGCACCGGGACCCGAAGCAAGGCCCTCAAAGTCTGCGACTCCATCCTTGCAGGTTCGAGCGGAGCGCTCGGCGCCTACCTCGGCTTCAGCACCACCAGCAGGGGTTCCGTCAACTCCAGGCCCCGGAAGTCCGTCGAGTCCGGTCCCTCCTAGCTCCCCTATAAGATCTGGGGTTGAGCTATTGGTCCCTTCGACGCCAGAGACTTTCGGTTCGGCGCGGGACCTAATTGCTCTCGCGGCGCCTACCCAGCCTCAACCCCTGGTACCCCCGGTGCGGGTCATATCCAGAGGCAAGCCTGCGACAATGCGAGCGCCGTCTCCGGACTCGCCTAGCCGGCACCGATCCCCTTCGAGGTCCCGACACCATGGACGTTCTCGCTCCAGGCGCCACTCGCAGTCCTGGCACCGCTCCCCTCGGCGGTACCGGTCGCACTCGCGGCGCCGGTCATCCTCCAGACAGTCTTGCTACTCCCGGCACCGGTCTGGATCGAGTTGCCCCTACCGGTACTGAGACTCCAGGAGCCATTCCCGTCGGCGATCAGCACCCCGGTCGACCTCCCGGCACCGAGCTGGTGGCAGGTCCCGGTCCCGGTCGACCTCCCGGCACCGCTCCGGAGGCAGGTCCCGGTCCCGATCCCGGCACCGGTACGATTCCCGGTACCAGTCCCCGGCACTGAGAAGATCATCGGCGTCGAGACGGAGGGAGCCCTACCAGCCACGTTCGGCCCCACCATGGCCCTCCCGGCAGCCGTCTGTCTCATCGCAGACAGACAGCATGTACGCCCTAGACGCAGACAGACCCGCGGCCCTCTTCCATGACCCTCCCCCGCAGGATCAGGGACCGCAGCAGTGGGGTTTCTGGACACCCTGGGCGTACCACCAAGCCCAGGGCCCTCAACAAATTCCACCTCAGCCTGTGACGTCTGAGCGCAGGGTGCTGGAGGCCTCGTTGTCTCGTCCTCCCCCCTCTCCGGCGGGGGAAGACCAGTCCAACCAGCAGGACCCTGAGCTCCCTCCGGAATCAGAGGCGCTGGTACAGACGGAGCCCCCCGTGGACCCACTCCTACCGGGGGTCTCCTCGTCGTCCTCCCCCGATGAGGCAGTGGCGGGAACGTCATCTTCCAGTCCTCCCCCACTCGACCTGAGGACGCACCAGGACCTCCTCAGGCGTGTAGCGCAAAACTTAAACTTGCAGGCTGAGGAGGTTTCGGAAATCGAAGATCCTGTGGTGAGCATTCTCTCAGCGGACGCTCCCACCAGAGTCGCCCTTCCCTTTATCAGGACTATCCAAGCCAATGCTAATACCATCTGGCAATCACCGGCCTCCATCCCTCCTGCTGCACGCGGGGTGGAGCACAAGTATATGGCACCCTCCAGAGGATATGAGTACCTGCATGTACACCCAACCCCGTGCTCCCTCGTCGTGCAGTCTGTGAACGAGAGGGAGCGTCACGGGCAGCAGGCCCCAGCACCGAAGTCCAAGGAGGCGAGGCGTATGGACCTGCTAGGCGGAAGGTCTACTCAGCGGCCGCCCTCCAACTTAGGGTCTCTAACCAGCAGGCCCTCCTTAGCCGCTATGCCTATAACTCCTGGGTGGCAGCGGATAAGTTCAAGGAGTTGTTGCCTCCGGATGCGCGTCAAGAATTCGCGGCAATTCTTGATGAAGGCAAGAAGGTCGCAAGAACTTCATTGCAGGCATCCTTGGACGCGGCAGACTTGGCCACTAGAACTCTGGCTTCAGGGGTTACAATGCGCCGCATCTCCTGGCTACAGGTTTCTGGCCTTCCTCCGGAGCTCCAACACACCATCCAGGACCTCCCGTTTGAAGGTCAGGGCCTGTTTTCAGAGAAGACGGACCCCAGGCTGAAAAGCCTGAAAGACAATAGGGTCATCATGCGCTCTCTAGGGATGCACATGCCCGGGACGCAGCGCAGCGCAGACCCTTCCGGCCGCAGCAGCAACAGGGGCAGGACTTTAGTAGACGCCGAAGCAGGAATGGCAGGCGCAGACAATTGGGCAACCAAGGGGGGCAGAATCAGGGCTCCTCCAAAGCCCCACCAGGCCTAAAACCTTCGTTTTGAAGGTGCGCCCGAGGACACTGTACCAGTTTCCCTCACGGATCCGTCCCCCCTGTTTTCCAACCGCCTTTCATTCTTCCTCCCGGCGTGGACCCGAATAACTTCTGACTGTTGGGTCTTACGCACTGTGCAAACGGGATACCGTCTGCAATTTATTTCACACCCTCTCTCCCGCCCTCCACCCTCGTCCCTCTTCAGGGACCCCTCTCACGAGCAATTCCTCCTTCAGGAGGTGCAGACGCTCCTCGACAAAGGAGCCATAGAAGCAGTTCCGGAGAACAAGAAGGGCAAGGAGTTTTATTCCCGCTACTTTCTGATCCCCAAGGCCAAGGGAGGCCTCAGACCTATCCTCGACCTGCGAGAACTCAACAAACATATGGTGAAGTTGAAATTCCGCATGGTATCCCTGCGGACCATTATCCCATCTCTGGATCCTGGAGACTGGTACACCGCCCTCGACATGCAGGACGCTTATTTTCATATAGCCATTTTTCTGCAACACAGACGCTTCCTTCAATTCGTGGTCAACCGCCATCATTATCAATTTGCGGTCCTCCCGTTTGGCCTCTCCACGGCCCCAAGGGTATTCACGAAATGCATGGCAGTCGTCATCGCATATCTTCGGCACAGTCGCATACACGTATTCCCCTACCTCGACGACTGGCTGATTCGAGGCACGTCAGAGTCACAGGTCCGCAACCACGTCCACAAGATCAGCAGGCTCTTTGGAGCTTTGGGCCTCATTATCAATGTGGACAAGTCCACTCTGCTCCCCATGCAGAGGATAGAGTTCATCGAGGCCATTCTGGACTCCACCTTGGCCAGGGCCGTTCTGCTGCTGCCCAGGTTCCAGTTGCTGTCAGCCATCATTCGGCGCCTACAGACGGCCCCCTTGACCTCTATAAGGACATGCCTAACCCTCTTAGGCCACATGGTGGCCTGCACCTTTGTTACGGGTTATGCGCGGCTTCGCATGAGGCCTCTCCAGTCTTGGCTCATCACACAGTACCGTCCGGCCAGACATCTGCTGGACGCGGTTATCACCATCCCCCAGGAGGTATTGGATTCCCTCCGGTGGTGGCTAGACCAGTCCGTAGTGTGTGTGGGGCTCCCGTTTCATCTGCCCCAACCCTTGGTATCCCTAACAATGGATGCCTCAGACCTGGGCTGGGGGGCCCACCTCGGAACCCTGAGGACGCAGGGCCAGTGGTCCCCTCAGGAAGTGGCCCTCCACATCAACATACGGGAATTGAGAGCGGTCCGTCTTGCTTGCCAAGTGTTCTCCCATCAGCTTCAAGGTCGCTGTGTCTCGGTATTCACCGACAACACGACGATCATGTACTATATCAACAAGCAGGGCGACACCAGATCCTCTCCCCTATGTCAGGAGGCGATGCGGCTCTGGGACTTTTGTATAGCCCACTCCATTCACCTCATGGCTTCCTTTCTCCCCGGAGTACGGAACACACTGGCAGACTGTCTGAGCAGATCCTTCCTTTCGCACGAATGGTCCCTTCGCCCGGACGTTGCCCTCTCACTCTTCCAGAGGTGGGGTTGTCCCCGGATGGACCTCTTCGCGTCCAGAGGGAACAGGAAATGCCAGAAGTTCTGCTCTTTTCAAGGCCGGGAACTAGGGTCGGTAGCGGATGCCTTCCTTATCCCATGGACGACTCACCTACTCTATGCGTTCCCTCCGTTCCCGCTGGTCCACAAGGTCCTTCTGAAGGTGCGCAGGGACAGGGCCCGCTTGATTATGATAGCTCCAGCATGGCCCAGGCAGCATTGGTATCCAATGTTGCTGGACCTGTCTCTGGCCGACCCAGTCCCCTTGCCCCTTTACCTGGACCTGATCACCCAGGACCATGGCAGGCTCCGTCACCCGGACCTCCAGTCTCTACACCTCACGGCGTGGCTCCTGAGTCGCTGACCGGGTCGGAACTACGGTGCTCTACCCCTGTACATCAGGTACTACTGGGCAGCAGGAAACCTTCCACTAGAGCGACATACTCGGCCAAGTGGAAGCGTTTCTCCTGTTGGTGCTTGGGGAGGGGTTCCCTCCCTATGGAGGTTTCTATCGCCAGTATTCTCGATTACATCTGGTCCCTCAAGCAGTAGGGCCTGGCAATATCGTCCCTTCGGGATCACCTGGCGGCTGTCTCTACCTTTCATCCGGGAGGAGATGGCCGTTCGGTTTTCTCTCACCCTACGGTGACTAGATTCCGGAAAGGACTGGAACGCCTCTACCCCCAGGTTCGACCCCCTGCCCCTACCTGGGATCTTAACCTGGTTCTGACTCGGCTCATGGGCCCTCCATTTGAGCCATTAGCGACTTGCTCCCTGCTCTATCTCTCCTGGAAGACTGCTTTCCTGGTGGCCATCACCTCAGCCAGACGGGTGTCAGAACTCCGGGCCCTCACGGTAGATCCCCTGTATACGGTCTTCCATAAAGACAAAGTGCAGCTGAGGCTGCACCCTGCCTTTCTCCCCAAGGTGGTCTCAGCCTTTCATGTCAACCAGGAGATCTTTCTCCCTGTCTTTTTCCCAAAGCCCCATTCGTCCCGCAGGGAGCAACAGCTCCACTCGCTTGATGTCCATCGGGCACTCGCGTTTTATGTGGAGAGGACCAAACCGTTCCGCAAATCACCCCAGCTCTTCATGGCAGTAGCGGACCGAATCAAAGGGCTTCCCATTTCCTCACAGAGGATATCCTCATGGGTAACGTCCTGTATCAGGACCTGTTATGACTTGGCTCACACCCCTACGGGCCATGTACTGCGCTCTCCACCAGGGCACAAGCATCATCGATGGCTTTCCTCGCCCGTGTGCCCATCCAGGAGATCTGTAGGGCGGCGACCTGGTCCTCCGTCCACACCTTCGCCTCCCATTACGCTCTGGTCCAGAAGTCCAGAGATGACGCGGCCTTCGGCTCTGCAGTGCTCCATGCCACGACTTCTCACTCTGACCCCATCTTCTAGGTAAGGCTTGGGATTCACCTAACTGGAATGGATATGAGCAATCACTCGAAGAAGAAAAGGCGGTTACTCACCTTTGTAACTGTTGTTCTTCGAGATGTGTTGCTCATATCCATTCCACACCCGCCCTCCTTCCCCACTGTCGGTGTAACCGGCAAGAAGGAACTGAGGAGCGGACGGGCCGGCAGGTGTATATATCGAGCGCCATGGCAGCGCCACTCGAGGGGGCGACCTGCTGGTCCACTGGAGTTGCTAGGGTAAAAAGTTTTCTGACGAACGTGCACGCGCGGCGCGCACACCTAACTGGGATGGATATGAGCAACACATCTCGAAGAACAACAGTTACAAAGGTGAGTAACCGTCTTTTCTTTGTCTCGCTGTGTTATCCTCGGGAGAGTGATATCATTCATGGTAACCTGGTTGAAATACGTGAATTTAATTAAGGGGACATTCATAGGTGGCCATTCCTACTGGGCTGTTTGCCCGTGGCGGCTGGCCAAGGGTTAAAGTGATTATCGCAGAGAAAAGGATGGTGTGGGGGGCTTCACGCTGAGCTGTTCGCATTTGGCTAGCAGGGATCTTCCCTGATACCAGCCACGTGGTGCAGTTGGGGGAGGGGCACTGAAAGAGCTGAGCACAAAGAGCAGAGGGACACAATAGCACAGGACAGGAAAGCGGCCAGTGAATGTGAGGAGAGGTGGCGGCAGTGCTTGCAGCACCATTGAAAAGTACCCCTTGCGCTTTACGTACTGGCTGCCTTGGTGGTCTGGCACCAAGATAGGGATATGCGTTCCGTCTATCGCCCCACCACAGTTAGGGAATCCCATTGCAGCAAAACCATCTGCTATGACCTGCACATTTCCCAGAGTCACTGCCTTTGATAGCAGCAGCTCAGTGATTGTGTTGACTACTTGTATGACAGCAACCCAGCAGTAGATTTCCCCACTCCAAATTGATTCCCGACTGACCGGTAGCTGTCTGGAATTGCAAGCTTCCAGAGGGCTATTGCCATTCACTTGTGAACTGTGAGGGCTGCTCTCATCTTGGTATTCTTGCGCTTCAGGGCAGGGGAAAGCAAGTCACAAAGTTCCATGAAAGTGCCATTATGCATGCGAAAGTTTCGCAGCCACTGAGAATCATCCCAGACCTACAACAGTATGCGATCCCGCCAGTCTGTGCTTGTTTCCCGGGGCCAGAGTTGGTGTTCCACAGCATGAACCTGCCCCATTAACACCATGATCTCCACATTGCCAGGGCCCGGGCTTTGAGATAAGTCTGTGTCCATGTCCTGTCACTCTTGTCACTGCGCTGATGTCGCCTCCTCGCCTGGTTTTTCAGGTTCTGGTTCTGCAGAAACTGCACGATAATGCACAAGGTGTTTACAATGCTCATAACTGCTGCGGTGAGCTGAACGGACTCCATGCTTGCCATGCTATGGTGTTGGCGCGGAAAATGGAGTGAAACAATTGTCTGCTGTTGTACTGACAGAGGGAAGGGCAACTGATGACATGACTTACACAGTTGTCACACAGAATGGCCCCCTCAATTATTGACCTCAAAACTCTGAGTTTAGCAGGCCAGTGCTCAAACCACTGAGCTATCCCTCCCCCCACGATTCACAGCAGGAGCGGGGGGGGAGGGGGGAGCAAATGAATACTGAACAAATCTGGTCTCTTTATTGTTTTGCTCCACTCTGTCTTTCTTATACATCTTAGGCTGGCAGCAGACGGTGCAGTACGACTGCTCGCCATAGTTGTCTCCTGGCTGCTCACCAGGAGACGGTGCAATAGGACTGCTGGCCATTGTCTCCCATTTATGTCCAGGTGCCCCCAACCGACCTCACTGAGTTTGGCTAAAAGAGCACCCAGGAGACAACGATGGCTACCAATTGTAATGCACTGTCTGCTGCTAAAAGGCAATGAGCTGCTGCTGTGTAGCAATGCAGTACCATGTCTGGCAGCACCTAGGAGTCGTACAGTGACGGTGAGCTGAGTGGGCTCCATGCTTGCCATGGCCTGGTGTCTGCACGGAAAAAAAGGTTGCGCTCACAGGGAGAGAGAGAGAGAGAGTGTGTGTGTGTGTGTGTGTGTGTGTGTGTGTGTGTGTGTGTGTGTGTGTGTGTGTGTGTGTGTGTGTGTGTGTGTGTGTGTGTGTGTGTGTGAGAGAGAGAGAGAGAGAGAGACATGGCATCAGGGTTGGCTTACTGTGCTGTTTCCGCAGTCTCCACCGCCCATTGAAATTCTGGGTTGAGCTCCCAATGCCTGATGGAGCAAAAAGAGTGTCGCGGGTGGTTCTGGGTAAATGTCATCAATGTTCATGAAGCCTGGATAGTAGTAATGAGCAGTTCAACTATAGGCTGAGCATGTGCAGAATGGTGGTAGAACGTCCTTTTGAACGTTTAAAAGCTCGCTGTAGCCAAAACCACCCTCAACAATGTTTTCGCTGGCGCTGTTGGTCAGACCTCAGCGCAACCAACATTCCCATTGTGCTTGCTGCTTGCTCCATAATATCTGAGCGAGTAAGGGGGAGACGTTTATGGTGGGGTGGGAGGTTGAGGCAACTTGCCTGGTGTCTGATTTTGAGCAGCCAGACACCAGGGCGATTACCAGAGCACAGCAAGGCGCACTGCGAGTCAGGCTTTGAAAACCAGTTTCATGACTGGCCAGACTTCGGTGTGACAGTTGTGTGTGTTTCTCGATGCAAACTTACCCCCTTTGTTGATTTTAATTCCCTGTAAGCCAACCACCCTCCCCCTTTGAAATAAAGTAACTATTGTTTTGAAACCATGCGTTCTTTATTAATTTTTAAAAAAAGAGAACGACAAGGTAGCCGGGGTGGGGTGGGGTGGGGGAGGAGAGAAGGACACGGCCACATTGCTTATTTTAGCCACACTAAAAATCAAATTGAATGACAGTCTTCTGTTGCTTGGACCATCCTCTGCAGTGGAGAGACTGGGTGCCTGGTGCTTCCCCGCCTCCCCCCATGAGCATCTGAGAGAGGAGGCTATGGAACATGGGGAGGAGAGTAGGCGGTTATACAGTGGATGTAGGTGGGGTCTGTGCTCTTGTTGGCTTTCCTGCAGCTCCAACAGACACTTCATCATGTTTGTTTGCTCCCCCATTAACCTCAGCATCGCGTCCTGCCTCCGCTTTTCGCACACTTAATACTTCCCTGGCCTCTGCCACTGAATGCCTCCATGCAGTAAGCTGTGCCCTATCAGTGCGGGAGGACTGCATGAGCTCAGAAAACATGTCATCACGAGTGCGGTTTTTTTTTTTTTTTGTCTTCTAATCTGCGATAACCTCAGGGACAGAGATGATAGGAGGTGCATAGAAATATTCTACGCTCTACGATTCAGGGGGGACTGCATGGTTACCTGTGCTGCTGAGTTTGCCACGCTGATCAAACAGAAAATGAAATTTAAAAGTTCCCGGGGCTTTTCCTGTGTACCTGGCTAGTGCATCAGAGTTCAAAGCGCTGTCCAGAGCAGTCACAATTGAGCACTCTGGGATAGCTCCCGGAGGCCAATACTGTCTATTTGAGTCCGCAGTACCCCAAATTCGACCCAGCAAAGTCGATTTTAGCACTACTCCCCTTACCGGGGAGGAGTACAAAAGTCAATTTTAAGAGCCCTTTAGGTCAACGGAACAGGGTTGGTTCTGTGGACGCATTAATTTTTAAATCGACCTAACGTGGCAAAATTTGACCTAACCCCGTAATGTAGACAAGACCTTAAGGTTACTTCTTAGACATAAGGGAAATTAATTAAATTATATTACAAGCACCAGTTGGTATATTTTTATACGTAAAAACTTCATAAAGATTGTGATTTGATGTGAATTGTGCCAAAAAATTAAAATATTTGAAAAACCATGGAGGTTGCTTTTTCAGTTTTAATGAACGAGTTTCTCTGTAGTGCATATTTATGTACATCAAGGACATCTAATTAATAAAAAAAAAATGCAAAAACATAATTAAGATTAACAATGACTTTTTATTGCTGAAACAGTTGTATAAACAGCATATCTAATAGTTAGCAGAATATATAAAATAGCTATTTTTATCAAATGCCATTTTAAAACAAGTAGTTGGGGAAAAAGCAGTGTTTCGGGGGAAAAATACTTTAGCAGTAAATTATGAAATTCATCTCTGTTCAACTGGAATCTACAAAATGACCAAATCCTAGTTATTCCTCATTTTCATTTGGTAAACAGGGATAAACAGAATGCAAACTGTAAGTGTGGTTACATTAATTTGAAGCACTGCACATAAATGTCATCTCCATAATTAGCCAATCACGAGAACACTAAATTACTTAGCATTAGTTTGACTTATCAGTGGTTAAATAAAGTATAGGAAACAGTGAGTCTTGCCTTTGCAAATATGTAGGTTTTGTGTTGGTAACATGCCAAGTAATGTAAGCAGATGGAGCTTTGTACAGTACCTACCACAAATAAATTCCAGGATTACCCTCTGCAATTAATAATTAGTTTTTAAGGCAGTAGAAATATAGATTAAGCTGCACTTTTTACTTTTTTTACAAATAAAGTACATTTATCA
The DNA here is from genome assembly GCF_025201925.1 of Gopherus flavomarginatus. Taxonomy (NCBI): domain Eukaryota; kingdom Metazoa; phylum Chordata; order Testudines; family Testudinidae; genus Gopherus; species Gopherus flavomarginatus. Next base: position 106,780,620 of record NC_066618.1, on the reverse strand, counting down.
ATCTGATGCACCTTTTAAAAAAAAACAACAAAAAACTGTAGTTGGCACACAATTCCATCACCTAAAGGCATTTATTTAATATCAACCGTACTACTTGGGATAGAATTGAACTGATAAGTGTTATGCTGCAATAGTTCTTTTCATTTTGATATGTCATATCCTATAAGGGTCTTGACTTGATTCTCTGCACACATTGTAGCATAGTGTGAAAAATGGTGGTTTTTTCTTCTTATTATGAGTGAAATTCATTCCATGGATTAGGCCAATTCAATGCCTATACACCACCTAAATCCTACTTAAGACTTATTTGGAGCGCTTAAATAGTACCACTGGTATGTAGGCCTTGTGCTGTTTTACTACGTAGAGGGAATTTCACCTTCTATGAACGTACATTCCTCACAAAGATTACTTATACCCATTCTCTTATCTGATAATTCATTCATCACAATTAAATACAGATGTTATATATATAGTGTATGGGACAAATGTTCTCAGTTACATTAGTGTTGATCTGGAAATTAATTTACATTGGTGTAACCAAGATCAGAATTTGGTAATTTGTGAATATATATATTTACACATGCTGTCAGCAAATGTTTGTGTACATTCTGTATATAGATATGCAACTGGCACTTTTCATACTTCCCAAATATTTCCATATTTTCCAGTTTTCAGAGTTTCCCACAAAAGACTTCCTTATTCTCTGGAACTTCTTTGCATATAAATCAGAAAATTTAATTAATTAATTAAATTAATTTTCCGTCTTTTTCAGTTCTCATTGATAATTCCATATAGGATTTGTACTTATATTTCCCATTAATCTTACTATACTTGCTACTTAGTTTGCTACTTTTCATTGTTGTGCGAGAACTGCTATTGCCTTGTCACCTTTGCTTTTATTTTCTCCTTTTGTCTTTTATATCCTCAAGCCTAGGCCTGTCCTCAGCACTCCCACTAGGAGTTGAGTTGGTCGTTTAAGGACAGCCTTGCAGCTGTCTTCTACAATGTCTGCACCAGGAGAATTCTCCACCTACAATCTACTCTGCTGAGGGCTCCTTTAAGACATTCTGGCCTTTTTACTTGGCCTAGAGAGGAAACAATGAAAGGGAGGATCTCACTCTGATGAAATGTTGACTGCTGTTAAGGTGAACACCAGGCCTGCTGACGGATGCAAGGGTAAGCCCGATATTTACTTTAAGGGACAATGAATGTTGACTATGTCAAAATATTAAGTCACTTTTATGTGTTGATATGTGCATTCTGAATATTTTCATCTGGAATATATCCTTTTTTATAGCCATTCATTTCTTATGTTTATCAATTTTTTTCTTTTACAACTTAACAAGAAATGAAGTTACAGGGTCTAGATATGTTATGAGCCTCAGTTGAGCCATCAGGAATCAGAAATTAGTAAATGTTACCTCATGAATTCAGAGGTAAATAAGATTATTTTCCAATTAATTTAGCTGCAGCTAATCAAGGTGGGGTGTTTTCATGATTGATACATAATTAGCAATCAAAAATATTTACTAGGTCATGTTACCCTACCAACTCAGGATTCTGTTGCACAGGAAATTTGTTTTCTTCAATGCTATTTAAGGTTAACCAGGTAGTAGCATCTCCACCTCATTTGGTAGGAGGCTGATCAATAGTCTGATATGTCAGACTGGACATTTTTTTCTGATATATTTTAGCCTTGATTTTTCTGCTTTGTGGGACATTGGATTCCATGGTTGCAGTATTGCATTAGATTCTGGTTCTTACTGTAAAGTGTTTCTGTGAGATCTTTCGTCATCATCTACAATTTAACACTCTCAATGCCTTTTTTGTATTGGAGCATGATTGATTTTAGGGTTGTCTTTAATATCACAAATGATAAAATGCTTGCACTTTAATCTAAAATCCCTTTTTCACCTAGAATTGATGAACAATTTGGATATATGGATAGCAAAGTGGAAAGTAACTTTTTTCCCCCCTACCATGGTCTCTTTTCTTTCCTTGCGGTTTTTTCAGCAATGTACTGAGCAGAGTGTACTTTCCATGAAGCCATATAAACACAGTATATAAAGGGAACACACTGGCTGTTAAGGGAAATGGGTGGTAATCTGGGTGGGTTGTGTCAGCCTGACTTCTAAATGAATTCCTTTTCAAAATACCCTATATATAATGTGGAAATAACTCATGAGCCATATACTATAATTGCCTTCAAAAGAGAGAATTTTGACACTAAAAGAAATTAATAGTCCTGCAGTGTAATGTAAACATAGTGTGAGAATATAAAGATGAGATTTTTTCTGAAGAGTGAAGACTCTCTTAATTGTGATTGGGGTCTATACTACCGAAGAAGAGAGGAAAACAATTTAAGGATCCATCTCTATTCTGGACAGCTACTTCAGCACTTTCCTAATCAGGGCCTCAGTCTTCTGCTCTTCTGTGCTGTGTCAACGTCTTTACTGCTTTGTTGTTATACTTCTCATTTATTTTGTCCTAAGATACGTTATTGCAACCTCCTTGTCTTTTCCCACTCATTTTGTACCCCCACCCCATGAAACCCTTCTTACTAAGTTAATTTCCCTCCCACTCAGTCTTTCTGTTCATCACCCTCCTGTACTCAAATTCTGTAGTTTTCTCCTGATTGTTTGGCTTGGTGTATTTCTTCCATTGTCATTCTCATATCACTATGGCTCTTCCTCTTTCTGATGTTCTTCTGCTCTCACCTTTTTTTCCATTATAAAAAACCTTTAAGAATGGCTATATTTGCCTTTACAATATTATCTTCTCTATTTGGTGTCTTTTCTATTTGTCGGTTTCTGTCTTTTTTGTCCCCAAATCCCAATAGGAATAGATAGGAACATACAATGCTTCAACTTGTGCAGTTTAAAGGCTCCCATAATGTGTCAGGCAGTTGCACTATAGTATAACATGGGAGCAAACTTCTGAATGCTGCTTTAAAGAAAAAAAAAATTTAACCTTTTCATCTACTATGTTTTCCCTCCCTCTTCACCAGCACTTCGAATATGACAGAAAAGAAAACTGAACACTTCATGGAGAAAGCTGGAAAATGTTACATTTACAAATAGTTTTGAACTCACATTTTCTATTTTGTTCCCCTCTTCCGCCATTCTTAGTAATAGGAACATTTTATATGAATGATAGTTGTTTTTGTTTTTTTTAAATATTCTCCACTTGTTCCCTTATCAGAAAACATATGTGGCATGATCTCTGCAGCAACTACTTATGCATATTTGAGGACAAATTCACTCCTGTTGTAAAGCCACAGAAGTCAGAGTTGATTTCAGATAGGGAATAAGCAGGAGAATTAAAAGCAGAGACCCTGTGTTCATGGAAGTAACACTAAAAACAACTGGGAAAAGAAGAATGTCTGCTCATCCTCAGACCTCGCCCCAAAAAAACACCCATTCACCATGAAATACAGATGTATTCATGACCCATTAGCAGGTCTTGAAATTTAGTTTTAGGGCCCTACCAAATTCATGGCCATGAAAAATGTGCCATGAGCTGTGAAATCTGGCTACTGTAGGGGAGGAGGGCTCCTCCCATGTGCTGGGCTCCATCTGCTAGTGCCAGCTGGACACTGGAGGGATGGATCTTGCTCTTCCTCTGCAGGGGCTGTTCCCAGGCCAGATCAGACCCACCTCCAGGAATCTTCCCTGGCTGCTGGAAGCTCCACAGCTGCACTGCCTTCAGAGCTGGACTCCCAACCAGCAGCTGCAGAGCTTCCTGCAGCCATGGGAGGTTCCTTGGGGGGGGGTCTCACCCAAAGTGGCCCCTGCAGGACACAAGGAAGCCTCATCCCTCCCCAGCCCAGCACATGGTGGTAGTCCCCAGCTGGGGTGCCCCCAGCCCTGCACCTCCCCAACTCCAGCTCCATATGGCCCTTGGTGGTTGCCAACCTATAAGGCCGGCCTTTGCCCCCCAAGTGATGACTCCTCCCACACCCTGCGACCATCACTTCTGTGCTGGCGCTCGCGTCAAAGCTCTCTGGCTGCCTAGCTCTGAAGGCAGCACAGAAATAAGGGTGGGAATCCATGGCTCTTTTTTGGGTAGGGAGGCCCACGGTTACAGCACTCTGTTGCAGATGTTCACATGAGAAATTGCCTATTTTTAAAATCCTATGATATGAAATTGACCAAAATGGACACTGAATTTGGTAGGGTACTAGCTCTTATGGACAAAAAACTGCAAGTTAAAGAATTGCCAACCAGCTGGAACAAGTAATGCTGCTTGAACATCGGCAGGTGCCTTTGACCATTTTAACTGGCTTGAGCTGTCGTCCCATTTTTGACAATATACATTAAGTAAGTGATAACCTAATATTTGCAGTAATACACATTTTTACCACAGTCAGATTTTAAAACTATCATTTTATGTCAAACTGACATTTGTTCACATAAGTAACATTTTTTAGTTGATTAAAATTATAAACTGGAAAGAGTTAAATATAACTTCCAGTAACCAGTAAATTGTCTGTCAGCAAAACAGAGCTTGTTTTCATGTTTCTTCGTTTTTGTTCAAACCTCGGACGAGCACTTCTCAGTACGATACGCTCAGCAACTCAATACGTTGTGTGGCTTTGCTCATTAGGAACGACGTAGCTGGATTTTATTTCTACTTTTGTATGAAAAAATTAAACAGCATGTGCTCCTAGATTTGACCAGGAATATTACTTCAGTTATGTGGTGAGAGCTGGATCAATATAGATTTCAACACTGGTATCTAATATGGATACTAGGAACATTCTGGTCTGCTTAAAACGTTTTAGAAAAAAAGTCTACAGATGGACAGTCTTTGTTTCCTGTATTCCGTGTTCGCTAAGGTTTTATTGTTCTTTTCTACTGCTATTTGAAAGACTCCCTGTAAAATGTAACTTTTTTCTTTCTGCTATAGGCCTCAGCACCTGAGGAAGGACAGCATCCCACTGCAGGTTGTATATTCCTTTTCATTTTTGAAGGAGAGAGGATATTGTTCTTTCACAGCGGCTAAATCAGCTCTAGTCTATCTTAAATCTTCCCATCACCACCTTTTAAATGCTAAATAAAAATTACTGCATCTACAAGGTGCCAAAATCACAGTGCTGGAGCCTGAAGTTCACATCTACATACTGACAGGCTCTCAGACATAACATTGCCAGTGTTCCTGTTCATTGATATAGTAGAATCACCCTTGTGGAGTGTGCTTGTTCACTCCTTTGCCTCTTTACTGAGGCTGTCAACAAGAATGCTAGTCAGAGTCAATTATGGGTTATTTTCTACTATGGACCTGGGCTGGCTTTTTGTTCGGTGACCTAGATGTAAAAGACTCCATAGCCCATTATGAATCTCCATAGCCATCTTGTCATCCTCCCAATCATGATTTTTAAACAGCAGTCTCTGCAACTCAACAATATTAGAGAAACAACTTCAGTAAACTAGAGAGACCTGAGGAATCACATAAATCAGACAGGAAATTTGGGTGAAATGGATATGTTGGTATCAGGATTAAAAATTTGAAGTGGAAAATGCTCAGTATTAACTATGCCCCTGAATTAGAACAGGGATTTGAACCTACCTCTCCATTCCAGATGAGTGCCCTAATCTCTGTGTTGATGGGTATTCTGAGTTGGGTCTTTCAGTCAATTCTTTTGAAGGTGGAGAATGCCTGGGTTGAGAATCCTAAGAGGGCTTTGGCTTGGGTTGCTCAGAAGCCTCACTCATTAGCTGTGGGTGAGCATTAGGATGTTGCAAATGCTGACTGGTAGAAACTCAGCTTCCGCTTAGTCTTGCAGGTGCCTGAGTGATGGTTTTCAAAATGCCAGTGGCACCTAAGCATTGGAATCCTAGGTACCTTTCTGAATCTAGCTCTTAGCAACTTGGGACCAAAATCTGTTTGCTTTATTCATCTAAGTAACATAACTACTTTTGTAAGGTGAATAGGATTTGGCTTTGATTTAGGGCCAAATTCTGCCACCTTTAGTTAGATTGAGTAGGCCCTTACTGCACTAGTAATTTCTACTCATGGAATGAGGTACTATTGTTGGTATAGGTAGCAGGATCAAGCACTTTTATGTCCAGAGTGCTTAGCATGTGGGGTGCACATGTGATGATGCTCTTCACAATCTGCCCATTAGTGATTTCCATTAACTACCGCTAGCAGAGTAATATTTTTATGCTAAGAGTGAAATATGTACAGTACATGTGTCAGACATTCTGCTGCTTATTGATAACAGCGTTTTAGTATAATATTTTGATGTACTTTATATACATGTACATAGGCTTGAGGAAAATCATTTTGATAGTTGATGGGTTCAGAAGAGGTTTGAAAAAATAATAAATCAGTCCAAAACCCACTTTCCTTGATTGTCCACCTGGGATGTACTGAGGCTATATGTGAACTTGAAGGTACATTTTGTTGTAGGATTATTTTTCTTCAGATTTGTAATTGTTATGGTTACTTAAATTTGCTATGCATTTTATGTCTTTGCTGCTTTGTAGTTTCCTCATTTTCTTGTCCTTGATCTAGTTAAGAGAAAAACAATTGTCTGGCGATTGATAGGTATGTGGGCAAAATCCATACTTGATGTGAAATCCTGGCCTCTCGAAGTCAATGGCAAAACTTCCATTAAAATCCTGATAGAAGTCTGAGAGATAAACAATGTAAGTTACGCATCAGGTGTCATGTAGTCAACTACTAATTCCTAACATTGCACTAATTCAGCAAAGCATATGTTAAGTCCATACTTAAGGCTTTCTTGAACCTGGGCCTCAGTAGTGATTCAACCCAAGTGTAATATATGAGAGTAGCAGAAAAACAAAAGCATTTTTAAATAAAAGAGTGGAGACCTGCTTTATCTTACACCTGGTTAGTTGGTTCTCCTGTTACATGCCCTGTCACCCTCTGTTGTCAGTTGTACTTGTTTTTCACAACCATTAAATGTAAATTTGTTGCAAGTTTCATTGTTTTGTCACTTACAGCCATTATATCAGATATGGGATGCTTTACATCACAAAAGAATTCATCCTGATGTGATGTGTATATACCTGAAATTAATTCTTATAGGATCTGTGTTTAGAGTTCTGAAACAATTACTATAATCAAAGTCACAATTTCATACTCTCTTCCCAGTTATACTAGTGCAGGCCCACTGGAGATGCACCAGAATAACTGAGAAGAGAATTTGGCCTACTTTTGCACAAATAATAAATTTAGCACATTCTTTTAAAGCTTATACCGTATATTTTCAAAAGGTAGAACTTCAAAGTACCTGAAATATGTGATTGATTTGCTGGCTATTTTCTGGCCACACGTCTGTTATTGTTGCCCACCAAAAATAGTCATGATAAAACTAAAACGGAAATGTTTTAGGCATAGTGCATGTACATAATAGGACAGGCAACCGTACCGTATTTTAAGCTGTATCTATATAAAACATTTATTTTAACTTCTATCATGAAATTATATAAATACATATAATATTTGATAGAGTACTCAGTGCACTCACCGTGAAAATAAAGTGTTAAAACAGGATTTTTTATGTCCAAACTTTTTTAAATATATGGATTTCTTTGTCTTGGTATTTTGTTTTTCATAGTAATGTAATACTGCAATATGATGATCTTTTCTCCTCACCAAAAATATTCTTATTACAATGAATAATCTTTCCCAGGCTTATCTAGGGTTTTCACCACAGTGAAATATTTTTTAAAAACATCAGAGTACTTTTGATTTGTAGATTCCCTAGATTTGTTTGCATTCATGTCTAGTGCACATAGCTTGTCGTTCAATTCTCCAAGTGCCTTCTTCGTAAGTACAGTGACATATAGTACATTCATCAGTCTTCACCTCTCGGCCAGCTGGAATGACAGTGGTTTCTGCAAAGCAGTTTGGGCCTAAAAAAAAAGGAAATTAATAATTATATCTATAGTTTTGCTTCTTAATACTGCAGACCTAGTATAAAATTAGTAACAAAAAGTATGTTACTTTTAATGTCATTTAGTTTTGATTTTAAAAACAGGATATTTCATTAGAAAAGGCAACGAGAACCATCTATTCTTTGTACTGGGGTTTTGTATGCACACTCCCCCTCCGTTCAGGAATATGTATAGGTGTACTAGTTGTACAGTATTTCATAGTAAGATCATACACAGCCATGATAGACATCTGGGCAGAGTCCGTTCCTGTAGATAAATACAGATTTCAGATGTGAGAAACGCTTCGTATTGTCCAGAAAGAGTAGAACACTATAGCATCACTATCAAGCATTTTACTTTAGATTTTATTGCTTCTTCCACTGGAAACATGTTTAGAATATACTATAATATTTGTGAAGTATCCAAGCTTTATTTTGTGTTAGCTGAGAAAATGTTTCTTGTCTCCATTATAACAGAGTAATTTAAATCTGTACCACCACTTATGCACTCTATATATTGATACGTTAACCAGCAATAAGCAAAGCACCCTATTTTAGAGTTCACAGAAACATGTTTGTTTCCAACTACAAGGCAGGAGAACTGCCTAACAATAGTCTCTTCAGGCTGGTGCACTACCCCGTATAAAATACTGTTTTTGAGTTTTCTTTGCAACAAAACTTGTCCTCCTGTTTGTGGAGGACAAGTGAAATGATTCATGTGTTGGGATAAAAGAGTATCATTTTGTTCAAGGTCTGTGTACCAGCTATACCACATCTATAGGCTGAGCTAGTGCCTAATGAAATCAGTGAGTTCCAATGGACACTGGATTAGACCCTTAGGTATCTTCTACAGGGGCAACTCCTCAGCGGTCTAACAGAACTTACATTACACAAGTGTACTTTTTAAATGAAGCTGAACTTGCATAATTTTATACTTTGTATATTTAATGACTGACCATAACTTAGACAACTAAAATGTTAGGCTTTGTTTTTGGATTCTTGCTCAAAGTTTTGCACATAATAGAACTGCCATCACTCACCAAGTTTAAAATCAGCATACTGCATTTAAAGTATCTCATTTTATGGTGGTACCACTTGGTTCTCTGACCCTTTCAGTTTTCACAAGCTGAGCATCACTGGGCTGGATCAGTACTTGAATGGGAGACTTCAGCTACTGCAAGAAGTGATATTCTTCCTTCTAAGGCACTACTGAACTAATGCCCCAAACAGTCCTGTGGGAGGTACACTATTTTTCAGATTTGATTTAAAAAAAAAAAGGCACCTACAAGTCATTTTTAACATTTTGGATTTTTCCTACCAATATAGCTGTTAACTCTGGTATCCTGGTCATATTACAAGTGATAACGCTTTCTGATTGCCTAAACTTTCATTTAGATACAGTATTATTATTCTACCTATACTTCTGGGGTAGAACACTGCAGTTGTTTCTCTTCAGTGGGAGGTAAAGATGCCTGGGTATCATCCTGTAGAGTCCTTCACTGTAAATGATATACAACAAATACTAAAACATTAAGGGTGAAATTCGCTGCTGTACAGGGAATCTGTACAAGATCTATAGCCTACTTAAAATCCACTGAGAAGTGTAAGAGGGACATAAATGGTGCTGAAATTACAGGGATGACTTTTTTGTTCTGAGAGAGTAAATCTTATACTTTGTTGTGACAAGCAACAAGAAATGAAATAAAATAGCCCAATTAATTATATTCACTAAGGGTCAAATTGTAATGCATCTTATGCTATGAGCAGTGCCATTGAAATCAGTGCATTATTTAACATGAATAACGGTATCACAAATTGTTACACTACTTTAGTTTGGAGAGGCTGTTTATATTGGTAAGTCTGGTGTCAGTCATCTACTTAAGAAGGGTAGGCCTATCACAAAATAATGGTGAGACAGCAAGATATTAACAATGAAGATGTTCTCTTAATTTCCCTTGTAGTTAGTGGTCATTTGGAACAGCCACATGAAAATTATCTATTTTAAAGTTTTGTATTTTCTTCTACCACAGAAGCATTTGAGCACCTTTCATGTTAATTAGATTGGTATACCAAAGTTCCTTGTCTACTTCAAGTGGTCTTAAGCTGTTCTCCCTCTTCGTTACAGAAAGCTTTGCTCAGGGAGGTTTCCATAACATCAACCACCA